>NC_051159.1:125344486-125644486 GCF_013339745.2 Dermacentor silvarum
CAATGACGGCTCATCAGGCGTTCTTTCCCAAATGCGTGGCCAGCGGATGGCTCCTTCCTCCGGAAGCATTTCTTCCTCCGTCCAGTTGGCACCCGGAAATGACCGTTCCTTCGCTTACGCGAGTGCCCGGCTGTTGAATAATGACACCCTACTACGTTGTCGATATGTGCTGAACTTTGGAGCCTGTCACTTGCTCGCACCAGTGGCGCGGTTTTCAGAAAATGCGCAATACCGCAAGCGAACTTTTGAACGAAGCAATATGTCATAGGGCACATACTTGATTGAGGAGTGCAAGGAGGTAGACGAAGAGAAGAACACGGGACGTCTTGTATTCTTTTGGTCTACGGCTTTTCGCGCTGACACAAAGTGTGCTATTTTACCAGCTCACCCAGTCATCAATCTTGCTATAATAGACGAAATGGAGCCCTGCCAGAGAAAAGTCAGCTACACACTATGCCAGTCCTGGCTGACACACTTGTCTTCGGCAGCCATGCGAACATTCTTGTCAAAGCATTTCGCGACGCCGACACCTTCACTTCGGCGTTGCCGCCACCCTTGGTCGCCAACGCGGCTCATGACTCCAAACTTCTCCTTCCCACCGCAGCAGCTTGCTCACCAAAGTGACTGCATTTTCCTTCTGCATGGCAGTGAAACACCGACGCCAATGATGCGCAGATGAACCTTCGACACTTGCCGCCTGCAGTGGTCGCGGTTGATTTCGGTCTCGATGGTCCCTTCATCAACGCCTTCGCATATGAATCCACGAGACAGAAACAAGCGTAATGCATTCAACTACGGCTGTGCTAAAGCAGTGGAGAATACTGATCCCGGAGAGCACGATCACGCCAGAAGCTACCATGATTGGCTAACGCCCCCTCAAGGTCGGTGCACTTTAGTTGTTGTCTCAATATTTGGACTGAGGTGGCGTCCACGCCTTCTTTTTATAGCGAAATCATTATATGCCCCATGAAGCGGAAAATCCGGCGTCCGTCGGGCGTTAACATCAGATGGTACCAAAACCCACGTGACCAAGTCGTGACGTCGCGCTTCAATGTCAATTAAAACCGAACTGGCCCACACCCCCAAAATTGACTTTGCCCAATTCGAGTACATGAACAAGTGATCACGTCATGTGACATAGTCATGTGACCAAGTAAGAAACTTATATTGCATCGGACGACGAAGACATCTACATAACGGAAGAAATTATGACATCAGATGTACCACCAGACATCGAGGAACTCAGTGCATAAGATGAGATCTGTGAACTAAAAGAGAAATTGAAGTGAAATGACGTGTCTGGTGGCCCAAATGGAGAAGCCCAAATATACATGAGAAAAGTCGAACGATTCAAGCATTAAAAAGCTAAAGGGTTGTTTTAGTAAAAACCAGTAGCTAAGTCCGCACAGGTAAGAGCAGAAAGAAAAGCCGAGTCTTCCACTTCACCACCGGGAGGCACACCATTCATTAACGAATGATTATGATGATGATATCCTCAATACATGGCTCGTACCCACTGCGAGGGATTGGCCAAGAATTGGGCACCTGAACTTATAGATACGGATTCTGAAACTACAGTTACTGTGCAATTTAGTAATCAAAACTGACAGATTAATTTTCCTAAACTACACAATTTATAATATCAATGCCTTGCATTAAAACTGAAATATCTCTCAGAGAATTGTAAAAGTAGGGATTTAAAATTTTATTCGTTTTGTTGACTTAATGAAACCACAGACAGCATCAAATACGTCCCTGTGGCTAAAGCCAAATACCGAGGCACCGAAAACGAATACGACTTATACTTCTTTCACTTCTCAAAATAAGATTGCTAGCTTGGACCAGCGAATGTTCACACCTACGAACATCGCACGAAACAGTATAAGGCTTGCTGCGCACGATATGTCACCAGCTATCGCGTCAATGCTTCGCGTTAAGGGCAAATCGATTTTTCTTAACGTTTTTCAATCGATTGGCCAAGGTGTCCATTTCAGGAGCCAATTGCAAGCCCCCTTCTTTTTCTGTATCTGCATGTGCGGCGTTTATGTATCTTATACGCGGTTAACATAATTATTTTCTTCAGAAGACAAGCTGTTCAAGCATCCGGAGCTACTATTCACTTGTTTTTTTTTTCTTGTTTTTTCACCAAGGAAAGCTGAAGGAGGTTGCGGTAATCCCGCATCATGGGCCTTTGCACTCATTTAATATGCATCCCGTTACGCCTGTTATCAGTGTCATAAAATTCCTTAGAGAGAGAAAGAAACGGGGTGGGAGAGGCAGGGAGGTTAACCCGAAAATATTCTGGTTTGCTACCCTGCACTGAGGGAAGGGGAAAGGGAAATGAAAGGCGGAAAAAATAGGGAAGAGAAAAAGCAGTCACGAAAAAAAATACAAGGAGTAAAAAAAAATAGGGGAGGTTGAAAACGTCTGTGAGAACTGTAGTCTGTCAGAAAGTATACTCGATCGTAAAAACTTCAAGAGTTCCTTCACTGACTTGTTGTGTGGCGACTGTATAGGCCGGCGTTCCAGGACTGTCTGTTCCGAAAGCGGCCGGTCGTCAAGACACGCCAGCGCGGTCGCGAG
Source organism: Dermacentor silvarum (assembly GCF_013339745.2). Lineage (NCBI taxonomy): Eukaryota > Metazoa > Arthropoda > Arachnida > Ixodida > Ixodidae > Dermacentor > Dermacentor silvarum. Next base: position 125,347,070 of record NC_051159.1, read on the forward strand.
ATGACTGCCTATGTGCGCTGTATTGGGGACAATGACAAAGTACGTGCTCGATACTTTCCTCGTCGCCGCAGTGGTCACACGCAGCACTATCCTCCCATCCAATGCGGAAACTAAACGACTTTGTAAATGCGACACCAAGCCACAATCGGCAAAGTACCGTTGTTTTGTGTCGGGATAGTCCAGGTTGAGGTCGAAGACAGGGGTCCAGTCGATGCAGACGTGTGTGCGGCAAACTAGGTGTGTTCCACAACGATTGGGTGGCATCGTTTGCAAGCACTCGAAGTTTCGCTGCTGCATCTGTTCTTGACAGCGGGACTGTTGTATGCATGGAAACGCCGAATGCGGTAGTCTTCCCACTGACGTCTTTCTACAAACTATAGCGCTATAGAGATATATAGATATATAGAGATAGAGCTACAGACTCTTTTACGGAAGCGTTTAGGTGCCGCCATCTTGGGCTGTTAATGCTGCTGTTTTCTATCTTTAACAACAAAATGTACGTTACTATAGTCGACTTGCAAGCATGAAAATCGTTGCATAAAGGCGTTCAGCGTTCCATAACCATGTTACGCGACTTCACGTCTCATAACACTAATAAATTGTTTGTGTGACAGCCCCTGATGGCGGCGCTTATGAATCACATATAAATCGTCTTTAGAGCACATTGTAGCGGCATCCGACCATCAATACCCCGTCTGCCACAATCATTTACTTTCTGCTAGAACAGCGTGCAAGACGCTGGTTTGCTACATTATTACGTAAGTAGACGCATCAGCACAAGTTGTATGTAAGCGCGCGCACTTAAAGCATGCACTGTGCAGCAGTACACATCGTGAACAGTATACAATCGGTAGGTTCTCAAATAAAACGAAAGCACTACCACATGGACGCGCTATTCGTGCAGCTTTCGATGGTGTCTATCTGTTTGTCTCGGTCATTTCTTATGTCATACGCCTACGTAAGCATACATTCTTTTAAGATATATGAGAGGATAACCAAGACTTGTTCTGAGGAGCGGTGTAGATCAGAGAACAAACGGGGATAGCCGATATTCTAATTGACATTAGGAGAAACCAATGGAGCTGGACAGGCCATGTAATGTGTAGGATGGATAACCGATTGATCATTAGAGTTACAGAATGGGTACTAAGAGAAGAGAAGCGCAGTCGAGGACGCCAGAAAACTAGGTGGGGTGATGAAGTTAGGAAATTTGCAGGTACAAGTTGGAATAAGCTAGCGCAAGACAGGGGTAATTGGAGATCGCAGGGAGAGGCCTTCGTCCTGCAGTGGACATAAATATGATGATGATGATGATAATGATGATGATGATCACTGTAAAAAACTCTATGGCTGGCGTCAAACTTTGCAACCCACTGCAGTGGCTTAGCTGGCTGTGGCGTTCTACTGCCGAGCACGAAGTCGCGGGTTCGATTCCCAACCACGGCAGCCGTATTACAACGGGATTGGAGTGCAAAGACGCTTGTGTTCCATGCTTTCGGTACACGTAAAAAAAATCAAAGCCCCCTTCCTTAAATAAAGATGGCTGAAAGCGAAGCTTCCTCCCATGCAAACTGAATCAAAGCCCAAGGCAACGAATACGCAACGAAGCCAAGAAATGCTGAGCGACCCGATGAGATGCATATGTGATTTGATTGCTTGTTTAGGATTGTATGCTTTGAACATTGAAGTTGAAGGAGGACACATTTCGTTAAGTTGCATATCCTTTATTTTAGATCATGTAGCCGTTGATAACACGCACTCACTCACACTTTCACGGACGACTCTACACTTGCACAGTATTGCCTTGTGATCGCTGTGGTAGACGGTAAGAGGCGCTGCCGTTGCCGATACATGGGATCGGCCTTACGGGCACGATCGCGCTCGCGCATACGTTCGCGTACGGCAGCCTCTTCTGCCGTGCGCTGAACCCGCGGCCTACCCATGGTAACTGCATCCAGGAACTGCATTGCGTGACGCGCGTTATGCAATGCAGATATATACAGTTCGTCTGGGTAGCGTGGCGTTGCAGTTCCCATTCTTCTTACTGGTACAACTGCGAATGAAAACTGTAGTGTTCTACAATACGTATGTCGTGCGCCGTTATAGTTCCATTGTGTAAGTTGGCTTTCCTGCAGTACATTTTCGGCGCTCACGGACGAATCAGTTTGGCTTAAAAAAATAAAAGCTCCAGGCAGTCAAATCTAATTCGAGCACCCCAATACGGCGTTCCATAGCCTACCGTGCAGCTTCGTGACGTTTTAAAGGGACCAAGTTTGCACGTTGGGCTTGTTGCAAGGTGGAGGAAAAAGGCGCAGCGCACCCGAAACAGGACAAAAAGAAGGACATCGACAGCATGTGTGAGTAGTCTGCATCATTTTTTCGTCCTGTTTCGGATACGCTACGCCTTTTGCCTTCATCATGTTAAACTGACGCTAAAGATAATCGCTCGAGATTGATGAAGTCTTCCTTCAAAAAGTCTGCTTTCGTTAACGTTGTGATAGTTGGTCGATTATCAAAAGAGAAAAGGAAGGTCGCAGTTGCATTTCTTGAATTTCTGGCAGTTACCCCAGCGGTGGCACGCCAGTGCCAAAATTTACTTTTTTGTCCGCGTGTTTTGGCCCTTATGTATCGGTGAAAGTTCCCGAAACTTCCTAAATTTTGTCTTTTGTTCGTCTATGCGATGTAGTCCATACTTACCGATAAAAAAATTAACTATAGGCCCGAGCAGGCGCAACCAAAGTCCATGATGTCACGGTACGCTGGAACTTCAAAAAGGTGTCGACATCCGTCTCTCGTTTTACGTTTTATTTTTATTTTTTTTTTTGCATAGTTTCTGGTTTATCAATTGCCTCCTGTGACGGTAAGAGCGGCTTTTTTTTTTTTTTGTACTGCAAAAGGGTGATTTACCAATACAGCTTAAATTATTTTTGTCATTTGTGTCCCCTCTAAAGTAAACGTTTACCTTAATTCACTCAGACTTGGTTCCTGGGATCCATGGGTGCTTTACTTCTGAATAGTTCGAGTGGTGTTCGCAGTGTCATAAGACAAGCTAACCGGCCACCATGAGTGTTTATGTAAATTGATGGCGTTACGACGTTTCATTCGCAAAGCAGTATTTTAATATACTTGCACGTTAACCAGAACATTACGCAAACTATGTATATGTCATCCCCATTCGCCCCTGAAAATTACAGTTGTTACAATGCAAAAGAGATTGATATCATACAATTTTAATAGCAACTAACTAATTATTACTAATTAGTTAGCTTAACAACTAATTTGATTATCAACCTTTTTCCAGGAATAATATGTTATTACACTTATACATAAAGGATGTTTTATTAGGTTTTTTTTACTAAACTTATCATTTTAAGCAACATATACTCAAAATATGTCGTTCATCTGCCCAAATCTAAATTTTACCTTAATTCTGTCTTTTCATTCGCATTTTTGCGAAGGATGTTTTCATTAGCATGTATTTAATTTTAAGTTTGATGCGTTTAAACCACTTGTCGCTTTCCAAGACATTTGAAAGAAATTGCGTGCCCTTTGATTTTCTGGGGGAAAAAATGAAAACCAGCTCTAAACAGTCTTCACTTTAGCTTCGGATGCCAGCAGGATAACGCAGTAATAAGTCATTTCTTTGTATACTTATGGCCCGAACAGCGCGCAGGTGGGAATCAAGTAAATGGAACGTCTTGAAAGGTTATTTCTTGAGCCTCTACGCTTTAATACGCTTCGTTATTCACAGCCATAAACAGCATAAACAGCAATCGTAAAGTGCCGATGTTGTGCCCGTTCGAACGCATCTGCAGCACGGGGCCGAGAAATTGAGAAAAGGGGCCTTTCCTTCCGAACCGTCGTAATTCACGTCAGGGAAGTAGGGGCAGGAGAACAGCAGTACGAGCGCTGCCCGCGTTTAATTCCCTCTCGCTGAAAGAGGAAATTAAATTCCGTCCTTTCCGCACCTTGAAAACACGTGTTTTCTATAATCGAAGGGAATTTACTTTGCGACTTTTTTTTTTTCAGTAAAAGAAGTTCAGGCTCCACCAAGGTACTCCACACGAGACGAGAATACGCTTGAAAGAATTCCGAGCGAACGTTTAGGTTCTATCGTTCGTTTGTCCTCAGATTAAGTGTCCCCAAAAGAATCTGGCAGATGTTTAATTGCGAATGGTGGCGGCGCGTGCACCTAAGCAGTTATTAATGAGAAACATTAGCAGTCTTCCTTCATCAGTAAGAGAGAGGACGTTGAGAAGAAAATGGAATCCAATCAGTCTTAAATCGCTGATTGCAAGCATCCCCTCCCCCCCTCAGACAAAAAGTTATTCTAGACAGCCCATAGAACGTTTCTATGAATTCTATTGCCGCGTTGTTCGACAATTCCCGCGTCCGCTTGTCACTTATTTCTTTGCATCCATGATGTTATAAGAAGCCAACAGACACCAATTATAGCATAGGGCACTTTTTTTGCAGTTCTTAATTGAATTTAAAAAATCATAAATAAATGGAAATGGAAGCTGGGCAAAAAAACAACTGGCCGCAGGTGGGATACGAACCCACGTCTTCGCATGCTATTATACGAATTGAGCTACCATGGCACCGTTTTCACATCCACTTTCTGGGGTACTTATGTTTATGTGCTAGAACTAACGCTGGGAGTGTTAGCCAGCGCCACCACTAACGCTCCCAGGGTTATTTCTAGTAAATAAACATAAATACCGGTAACTTGGGTAACCTGGCAGGGATAGGATAGGAATAAACTTTATTTGTCCAGCGGTTAAGGCTGTTGGTACCCGGGGCTAGGCTGCCAGGGGTCAGTGCCACTGGGTATAAGCTGCTCTACAATGACCAAAAGGATGCCTTAAATTTCTGCGATGCTCAGCGGAATCAAATCCGCGCCAAGCGCGGACTTTACGGTGGGGCCGCTAGCAGGCTCAGCGTGCGCAGTAAGAGAGAGAGGAAAGGCAGGAAGGTTAACGAGATGCAATTTGCCCGTTTGCTACCCTGCACTGTGGTGGGGGAAATGGGGGTTGGAACGAGAGAGAAGATAGACGGAGATAGAACAAGGAAAAACAAATTAGCAGCAAGGGCATTCCAATTAGAGGCGTTCATTCACGCCGGTGGATCTCACGAAGCGCAGCAGCGCTTGACCGTCCTTCTGATGCGACGTTGAGTCCCGTCGATGTTGTAAAATTCTTGCATCCGACAAAGACTGGTCGTCGGACTGGTTGAGCACGACCAAAAGCGATTGTATCTGCACACTGCACTGCGGGCACTGCCACAGAACATGACGAATAGTTTCCTCTTCGCCGCAACGGCCGCATGCAGCGGTGAGGAGTAAGAAGCGTGAGAGGGGAGGCCGGCTGCATACGCGTTTTGGCGTTGGCACGGACGAGTGTCGTTACATTGCTTCAACGCAAATCGTTTTAACGTCGACATTAATCGTAAGAAGTGTTCTGCCGGATTGCTTTCATTTTTCGATCCGACCGAAAAGCAAGGCAATGCCATAGCAACTAAGCTATATCGCGATGGGTTGGCTATTTCCAATGTTGTTATTGCAAAGCAAGCACGATGAACCGCCCTTCGACGAGTTGCCAGTCAAAAAGAAAGTGTCACTGAGGATAAGCGGCATTCGTTGCGGGCACACGCAGTAAACAATATTAAACCCTTAAAGATAAATTTTTTATTCTGCTTGGTACAAACCAAGTTGTTTATTCTCCTTGGTACAAACCAACTTACTCCTTGGTGTAGAAACCAAAAGCATCCTTAAAGGGACACTAAAGGGAAAAAAGATTTCTTCTGTATCAGTAGATTACCCTTCCACAATACTGAAAACACCACTCTTACCTCGAGCAGCCGCTTGGTAAGCCAGAAAGAAACGAAAAACACAGAGGCGAGTGGCGACGCCGCCTTGAAGTCCCACCCTAGCTCACCGTGACGTCATGGACTTTGACAGCGTCTTCTAGGTCCCAGTTAATTCTTTAGCGGTAAAGATAGAGTACATTGTGTTCTAAAGGAGCCCAAGACTGAATGCGACAAGCTTCGCGAACTTTTACTGAGCCAACGTGGCCCAAATACGAAAAATACGTGATGTCACACTGAAGTGCTGACGTTGGGGTTCCCGCGCGAAATTTAAAAAAATAACTTTGACCTTCATTTTCTCTTTTAATAATTGACCTATTGCAGTGTATTAACGACAGCAGAGTTTTCGAAGAATAGTTAATCAATCTAAGTTAATTTATTGTTTTGCTTTAGTGTCCCTTTAAGCTTCAAAAGCACCCAAAAAGGTGCTTGTTGAGTGCTTGGTTCCTTGGTTCGTAAACTTTTTGTCGTAGTATGGGTGCATTTGGTGCTTTTGATTTGTCCCACGCCTAACACCCATACTCCTAAGGGGTAATTAGATACCATCGCAACATATAGCAATAATATTATGTGGCCTATCAATCTCGACGCAGCCGTTTATTGACGTTTCTAGCACTACTACCCAAATTTTTAGTAGAAACCCACCGCCGCGGTGGCGTAGTGGCTTTGGCGTTGTGCTGCTAAGCCCAAGGACGCGGGATCGAATCCTGGCCGCGGCAGCCGCATTTTGGTGGGGGCGAAATACAGGAACGCCCTTGTACTGTGCACTGAGTGCACATCAGATAACCCCAGGTGGACTAATCAATCCGGACTCCTGCACTATGACGTACCTCATAATCATATGTTGGTTCTGGCGCGTAAAACTTCAGAATTAAATTTTATCTTAAATTTTCATAGAATGGTCGCTTTTATGATGCCGTGGGAGAATAACCGTCATTAAAAGCATGAGCTGAAAAATAAGCAGGCGCTGACGCCCCTACAGTCACATTAGCCTTAGTAGACAGACTAGCGAAATCACGTTATTTTGTCCTACCTATATATATACTTCGTCTGGAAGTGGTTAAGTGAGCTTTTATAGCACAATGTATTCGTTAAAAGTCTCCCCTCACTTGTTCGCGTCCTCTGTCCTCGTTTTTTGTCTGCCAGATCTTGTGCGAGAGCGGATAATTTTAAACGATCGCCACAGGGAGACAAGAAGGCGGGGAGAAGGGGTGTTGCTGTAGGCGGGCCTAGCCTAGCAAAAGTTGCCGGCAATTGCTCCGCTTAAACGCCACCTATCAAAGCTATAGTCGAAGTGACAGTTTCAAGAAACTAAGTAGCTCTTGTGTAGTTAGTAATGACAACCCTAAAAATGCGCCTTAACGCCATCGAGACCGTGATCAATCACCAATGTTGCAATGAACATCGGTAATGAATTACGGGTTTTAAGATTTTACCGCAAATATCTTAGGAATCTCGAATTACCACAATTGCGAGTCACTTTGGTAGTTGAGCGCTTGGTTCCTTGGTTCGTAAACTTTTTTGGTCGATAGTACATTTGTGCAGATTTGAGCAGTCTCTGACTCCATAATCCGCTAAAGATTAAAGCATCTACGTGTCTCACAGACACGTAGATGCAGCAGAAGCTAACAGATGGGACGACAACGAGTTAAGAACATCAAGCACAATCGAGTCGACCAGCAGAACACACTCGCATCTTCACATTTCTTTGCGAGAATCCAGAGATATGAATAAATTAAGTACAGGGTAGCCAAGTGGAGATAATCTCTGGTTAACCTCCCTGTCATTTCTGTAATTTTATCTCCGTCTCTCTGTATCGAAAAAAAAAACGCACACCTCGCCAATTCGCCTAAGATGACGATTACTGTTATACATGAATCAAGCTTTCTCACACGCTTAGAGGTAGCACTCTCCCAAAGCCCCACATTCCAACAGGATAGCTTCCTTTCTTTCGCAAACGACACACAGTTCTTGACAGTGTCTCCAAATGATAGCGCAGCCACGTGACAATGTAATTTTACAATCTTTTTTTTTTTTAATCATAGCCATCGGATTGCTACTCTGCGCTACGACACCCTTCTCGTCTTGTGGAAAAACGCCACGACATGCGGGGCAATAAATTGAAAAAGAAAAAAAATATTCGCGCGTTGTGTTGTTCCGCTGCGGCCCTCGCACGCGACCAGCCGAGCCGGCGAGAACAAATGGCACCCGTCAGTGCTTTCTACCCGGAACGTGACCTCCCAGGAAGACGCAACACAGTAAACCGGGTGCCTTTTGCCAAGAGATAACTCCATGCTTCTACCGGCCTCTGTCGGCTTCTCCGTAGCTTCGGTCGCAACGCCGATCTCCGGGGAATGCGCCATGAGTTGATCCACTCTGAAAGCTCCGGCCGCTCCGCAGGGGGCAAACTGCCGCGCAGGGAGCAAACTGCCGCGCGGCAGAACCCGGACCATAAGAGAACGGGTCTTTCTTTTCTATTTTCTCGGCGATGTGCAGAATGCCCCAGACGCCGTGCTAACCCTTTGATTGTAGCTCGTTTCTTGGTGTTCGCGCCACACGTGCACGGGATGTACTGCCTGTCTTGATGTTCGCGCGAATCCTGTACATCGCAGAAGGAAGTGGCTCGAAGAAGCCGTCTGTAGATCCTCATCGTGTCAGCGGTGGCACGCTAACGGTATCTTGGCGCCGTTATCGCCCACGCAGCTATGCCAGCGGCCGTGAAACATGCTTTTTGTGCATCGCGACATGCTACGCCTCGGCTGCCTGCTTATAAACATGTCAAAACTGGCACGGCGCTCAATTCATCTTCGGTTTTCCCGCCTGCTTTTGGGCGCAGTGGTGTGGCTACGCACATGGACCACGCTGGATGCCTCCTTGCACGTTTGAAGGGGGTAGAGGAACGACAAAGGGAGGGTGGTGGTGCTAATTCTAACGGAGGCAGTGGTGGTGACGCCGACAGTAGCTCGGATGAACTCTCCGGTGAATGATAAGCGATGAAACGTGCCAGTTCAAGCAACTCAATAATGAAAAATTTCTGCACGCAAAAGCAGGTCGCCGTTAGTTAGCGGAGCTTCACGTAATGTCCAATGACCTGCAATGGGCCCAGTTTGCTCCAGCTGTGGCCGAAGGTGTATGGTTGTATTGTTTTGGCTCGTGCCGTAATAGTGCAATAAAGGGCCAGCGTCATGCGTCTGCACCCCCCGCGGTAGCTTGGTTGTGGCGTTGCACTGCTGAGCACGAGGTGGCGCGTTCGATCCCGGCCATGGCGGCAGCGGTCGGATTGGTGCGGAATGCAAAAACAATTGTGTACCGTGTATTGGGTGCAAGGTACACGAACATCAGCTGTGAGGGAATAAACTTTATTACGGGCACCACGCTGCTAATTCCGTAAAGTGGGCGGCCACCCTATCCCAGGTAGCCATGGCCCTATGCTGATAGGCTAGCAATTTTCACCAGCCGCAGCTGGTCCTCACGTCCTGTGCTTGTCAGCTGGACCTACCACTGGTCCTCTGTTGGTGCATGGATGGGCGTTGTCCGCGGGTTCTTTCTGCATTCTCAGACCATGCGGTAAAGGGTGTTTGGTGTATTGCAGAATTGGCAGTCTCTTGTATATGTTGAGGGGCACATCGCGTGTAGTAGAGTGCCTTGGAGGTAATTGCCCATCTGAAGTCGGCGTAGTACGATGGCTTCTTCTCTGTTAAGCTTGCAGTGTGGTGGCGGATATTCCCTCCTGTTCTTCTTGTAATGTTCTAGAATGTTGTAGTATTTGCTTCGTATCATTTAGTCTTGGTCTGACGGTAGACGATGTCCTAGTGGGGTTGTCCGGCGTACATGTTCTCGGACAGTGGCGTGCGCGGCTTTGGCTCCTGACCAAGGATTCGTGTCCCTGGGTCCAGCAATATACGTTTCAGAGTTGTCTTGGTTCTTGGCGATGTTCAGTGCGGTCTTGCTAATTCTTCCTGCCCAAAAATGGCTACAGGCTGCCTGCGAGTCTGTGACGACGATGACCGGCACCTCCCATCGGCAGGTCCGTATGGCCATTGCTATGGCAACCTGTTCGGCTATCTCAATGGCCCTTAGCAACTACTGATGCAGCTGCTATCTCTTCGTTCTGCTCGTTGGTTACGTAGGTAGCATATCTCCCTGCTTTGTATCTGGCAGCGTCGTGTACCTTATTTCTTCCTTGTTGCTTTCTTTGTTTAGCATTCTTTGTAGCGCGGTGGCTCTCGCTTCTCTTCTCTCTTTCTTGCATTCTGGGTGCGTGTTTATTGGTATGGATGCTACGTGTACCCTTGGTCTCAAGGTCGGGGGTACACGTTGTGGACTTGTGTGTTCTTCGAGACGGTATCCAAGTCTGCTGACGAGAGTTCTATCGGCAGTGGTAAATTTTAGTCTTTCCATTTGGTTTGTCTTGTGAGCCTCCGCCAATTCTTCCCAGGTATTATTGTGCTCCTTGTTTCAGAAGTTTTTCTGTTGGCGTTGTGGGTGGTAGTCCTATCGCCAATTTCTACGTCTTTCTTATCAATATGTTCAACTTGTCTTTTTCACTATTCTTCATATCTAAGTACGTTGTACCGTAGGTGATTCTGCTGATAACCAATGCTTGTGTGAGTTTTAGGATGTCTTGTTCCTTTAATCCGTCTTTTATTTGTGACCCTCTTCACCAGGTGTGTAATCTGCGTGATCTTTCTTGAACTCAGTGTACTGTGGCAAGCCGCGCTCCATCAATCTAGAAGACTAATCCAAGGATACGAAGTGTATTACGCTTTCAGATGTGGATTCCATTCAGCGTTACATCAGGATCGGGTGTCTCTTGTGGGGGACGCCCTCTTGTTCTCTTTCTCAGAATCAGGAGCTCCGATTTCTCAGGGGCACATGATAGTCCGCAAGCACCCAGGTACCTTTCAGTTCTCTCTATTGCCTCCTGTAAGAATTCTTGCTGTCTTTCTGTTTTAACCCCCAAGCGTCCATATTGTTAAGTAATCCGCATACAGGGCATGTCTAATTCCCTCCACTTCACCGAGAACATTTGGTAGGGTGCTCAACGCCAGGTTGAAGAGCAGAGGGGGTAATTACCGAGCCCTGGGGCGTGCCTTTGGCTGGGACTTTGATTTTTTCAGATCTCAGATTTCCTTTACCCACTGTTGCTGTACGGTCGGAGAGGAAGTCCTTGATGTAATTGTAAACACTCTCCCCGCAGTTGAAGCGACTGACGTGCACAAGTATCGCTTCATGCGAGACATTGTTGGAAGCACCCTTTACGTCTAACGTTAGGATGGCTGTCTTGTTGCTTGTACTTATCTATTACCTCCTTCTTGATCAGAAGGAGGATATCCTGTGTTGATAGGTGCGGCGGAAAGCCAAACACCGTGCTTGGAAAGTGCCCGTTGTCTTCCAGGTAAGGTTAAAACCTGTTGAGCACCATATGTTCACATAGTTTTTCCGCCCACGAGACGAGGTAAGATAAATCGGTCTCAAGTTCTATATGGCTAATGGCTTTCCAGGCTTTGGAATCATGCTGACATCAGCGCGTTTCCACTAAGCCGGTATCTTGCCCGTTTCCCAACAATCATTGATAAATTCTAGCAAGGCGTCTATCGCTGTGGCTTCTAGGTTGCGTAGTGTTTCTTGTCAAGTTGCCTAGGACCTCTACCACCTCTGCTCTTGTAAAAGCCAGGTCCAGTTCCGGATTGGGTTGCCCTTTGTATTCTCGGAATTCAGGGCGGACAGCGTCCTGTATTGTCGTCTCCCAAGAACTTGCTTGTGAGTGCCTTAAGGATATCTTCCTCCGTGCCTTGGAAGTTGTGGAGAGTCGTCTTACGTGCTGGCGTGTGACCGTCTTCGTTTCCGTCTTAGCCAGCAGCGATCAAAGTATGGCCCATGTCTTCTCGTTGCTTAAGGTTCCTTGTAATCTTCTTGTTGCTTAAGGTTTCTACTGTTTAACTGGCGGTCCTCCCTATGTGATGTTCGTGGTACTTGGATTATACAGCCTCTGGAGATTTAGACTGTGCGATCGCCATGCCGAAAGCCCACAATCTACAAGATCCTTCTATCGTGAAAGTGCATATTATGTTAGAAGCATGTACACTGCACAGGAACCTCCGCCTGACTGAATGAACTTGCTGTAGGCATGTGTGTGCCGGACTTTTGAGTGTGTAGCGATGTTCACTCTAATATATTTTCAGTTTTGTTGTTCATGTAATAAAGGGGAAGGGGGGGGGAGAGAGTCGCAGTTCCGCCCGAAAGGCGAAGAATCAATTGCGATAGCAAATTATTAGAGAGCTATACATAGTAAGGATAGTAGTTTTATTGGCTGTTAAACTTGGATACATTAGTTTATAACTGAATAAACAAGCATGGTGTCAGCGTGCACAAGCAAACATGAATAGATCACACTCGATGACCAAATACAATCGCTGTCAAAACGCTGGCATGAGCAAGCGCGCGGCAGCGAGCGAAGGTTCGTGTCTATCTCTTCAACGGAAGCTGAGTGGCGAAAGCACAGCGCATACAAAGGTAAGAGCTGTGTGCAGATCGCTTTCAAGATACGATGCTGCGCGACCGCTCGCAGCCTCGCAAAGTATAAGTGCGCAGTTGCCGGCAGAGTAGAAGTCGCACCCCCTCCCTCCCACGCTGCCTTCCCACTTTCCTCCTTTCGCGCGCGAGATTGAATCGCCAGATCCCCTTGCGCCGGGTCACTAAATGCGTAGTTGGTTTCGGAGCCCAACGGCACCCCCCCCTCCCTCCCTCCCTCCCTCCCTCCCTCGCTCGCTCGCTCGCTTCCATCCCCCACGGCCTCTCGCGCGACTGAGACGTCGCGTTTGCTCTCTGCCGTGCGTTCGCTCTCCGTGAAAGTGCTCCGTGACAGTTCGCGTGGGAAAGTGCGCGCAGTGTATGTGCGTCCCTCGCACATACAGCATACGGCGCGCGGCGACGATATTATCGCCCTTGGGCTTTATGCGGAACCTCACGGCGATGGCGACGGCAGAAATCCGCTTGGAGTGTCCATATAATAGCTATCGCAATAAAAAGCTGGCGTGGCGCAGTGGTAGAGTAGATGACTCCCACGCAGAGGGCCCGGGCTCGATTCCGGCTCGCACTGTATTTTTTCCTCATTCCTGGCCATAGCTGTGACGGATACCGGCGGCGGCAGACAAAATCGCCAACCGACAAGGCTATATGATTGAGCCCATTACAACTCACGCTGTAAAAAAATGAGTGCCCTACTTTTCTGCTGACTTAGCGGTGCGCAGAACACACTCGACGTCATGCGCTGCCTGTTGCTACTGGCTCGCTCCTCGCTCCTCGGTGTTTGCGTCCAGTGCACTGTTCTTGGTTGCTACTTGCCTTCCCCTTCACTATCCATAAAACAACCCGGAGAAACGACCTCTGTTTTCTCATTGTCCACAAAGACGGCCCAAGCCGACCATTTTTAAGCGCGGTTACAACGAGAGCATTTCTGACAGCAGCCAGAAACTGGCAATACCAGGCTACCTTCACGATACGATCTGCTTTCGAAGATTACTTATAAACATGCCAAAACTTGCAGAACACGCAGGATGTATTAGCTCTTGGTCGCTTCCTCCATTTACCGTTCCATCTTTCTTTTACTTTTTTTTTCTTCTTTTTTTTTCTTTTTTAGGATTACGGAAAGCATACATTGTAGGGTGAGAATAAACCGAAACACGACAGGCTCGTTTCCCAGCGGATGCAGAACCCCGTTTCATTGCCCTGTGCTAACATAATCATCAAGAAGAAAAAGAAGCCAGGCCGTGTTCTCGTACTCTACTTTTCAAATGACATATAAGAGTGCTCGGATAATAATGTCGTGTGTCAGAAAGAGGCCACCGTGCTGTGTTGCATGTGCAGTAAACTACACAGTCAGCGACATATCCTTCCACATATCCATGTTTTTGCAGGAACTTACGCTTTTCCTTCACTAGTAGCAATGCATATTGTAGACTTCAATTTACAGACCACACATAACACTGAAGATGCCTATTGCGAAGTTTCCCTATATACATTTTTCTTATGAAAGTGCGCGCTGTGCGACATACCACTGTACCTTAACATATTTCCGTGTTTGCGTATAATCGCTAAGAGAACTAGCGGATGTAAAGCTTTGGGAATTCGGCCCAAAAATATGTGTTAATGCCAGCCCCCCCCCCCCCGACTTCTACATATATATACTCGTATATATGTGTGTGCGTGTGCGTGCGTGCGGGCGTGCGGGCGTGCGGGCGTGCGGGCGTGCGGGCGGGCGGGCGTGCGGGCGGGCGGGCGAACGTGCGGGCGGGCGTGCGGGCGTGCGGGCGGGCGTGCGGGCGGGCGTGCGGGCGGGCGCGCGGGCGGGCGTGCGGGCGGGCGCGCGGGCGGGCGCGCGGGCGGGCGTGCGGGCGGGCGTGCGGGCGGGCGTGCGGGCGGGCGTGCGGGCGGGCGTGCGGGCGGGCGTGCGGGCGTGCGTGCGGGCGGGCGTGCGGGCGTACGGGCGGGCGTGCGGGCGTACGGGCGGGCGTGCGGGCGGGCGGGCGGGCGGGCGTGCGGGCGGGCGGGCGTGCGGGCGCTCTAAAGGCGAAGCATTCTTGTCGAATATTCTTGACGCCCGACTGAATGCCACCGCATTACATAGCGTCATGGTGCATCACGGCGGGCGAGCCAGACAAAAAATAGTCGGCCAAAAAGCGGCCTATAAAGTGGCCGTCACTTCCAAGATAGCCTTACGCCATCATAGCAAGTTTTCAGTACTGTGATAAAGCTGATGCCACTACTTGCTTCTTAATTATAGAAAGAAGAGGTGAAGAGGCCACTAACAAATACAGATGATGCTGCTTCGCCATCACCGACGTGAGACACACGAAACACGACAAAACCGCCTCAACGGCCGAGCCGTCGCCAGTAAACGCGCGCTGACGGAAGCTGCAGAGCGCACAGGTGACCGGAAACTGCCCGGATCTCGCAATTGCTCCGACATCGTCGGTGGGGATGTTTCTGGGTGCTCCAAGTCGGATTTCAGTGATCCGAAAGAGCCCGCCCAATGCAGTCCGAGCGCTTTTTCCACCACCCGAACAAGATGACTGCCTCTGGAAAGCTCTAAAACGACCACCCGAAGTGCCATATCACAGCCTCTCAAACAGTGTTAATAGTTTTTAGCGCAAAGAAACGCACGACACGAAATACGGCACACAGGACACAGCGCTACTAACAACTTATGATGTATTGCACTTTGTCACAGTACATATAGCACAATAAAGACAATAAACGTGCAATAAATCATCACTTGTTAGTAGTGCTGTGTCCTGTGTGCCTTCTCTCGTGTCGTGTGTTTCTTTGCGCTAAAACTATTAACATGCAATAGCAACTCCCCACCAATCTGTACATATTTTGTTGAATCTCAAACAGTGACCCAGAACTACATTTAGAGCGCAGAGCTGTTATCAAACGCCCAGATAGCGCTCAATGTGACCTTCAGACCTGGTAGAGCGCCGATGAAATAATGTACAATCATTTATCGTTTGACACATCCGCTCTCGAATTCTAAACATAGTACAGCTGGGTTCTTCCGCAAGTGCGCATTGACGCAAGCAACGATGCACATTGGGCTTGCTCCGCCCTAACCGGTGAATCCACCAGAGAAACCACCAGTGGTGTCATCGGTCAAGACACGGTGGAAACTACAATCAGTAAACCAACGGAGATTGAGTAATTATGCCGAGTGATGTTCATATGTTTAATTTTAGACACTCTAACAATGTAAAATTGTACATGATCATCATCTCTAACAAAGCATTGTGACAAACATTTCATCTTCACAACCTGCCGTGTACGCTACGCTTCATAATGTTACCGCGGTTCATGAGTGCCTTTCTGCTACCAAACAATGCTTCCCATTACCTAGCGCCCAGCTGGAGCTGTGGCTGGCAATTTTTTTTTTTCGTATTTCGCGAGATATCTTTCGAGCGTAAAAAAAAAACTTCAGTATAACACTGATCAAGCTGCAGACAGCTGGATCGTACTTTTTTCATAAATGTCCATGGCTTTTTCATGAGCACTATTGCTCTGAATATAATATACTCGAACAGTTGGCTAATTAATAATAACTGATTATGATTAGGCAAAATGCAAAAAAAATTATCTGATTTGCTTGCTCCAAGCAAACAGAAACGGCATTATCTTAGTTCTGTTCAGCTTGGTGGCACTGGTATAGTTTTATTCATTCGTACAAGTTACCTGGGACACTCCGTATAGACCCTGCTGCTTTACACGAGCCATCGGCGTCTCTAGTCGTCCTTGCTTTGCATTGAGCGAGCAGAGACCGCAAAGGTACAACAAGCTATGCTTGGGAACGTCCCAACGTGAGAGGGACTCTCGAGCAATACTGACCCCCGTCCACTTGTTTACCTGCTGCGTCCTGCCTCACGTACACACTCTTCGCGGGTAACTATAGAAGCCAGCTAGGAGAGTCCAGGAGAGGATTTTTTTTTACCCTCACTGTATGCTCTTCAACAGCTTCCACTAAGCCCATGCATATAAGGGGCGTAAGAGCCCGTCCCCTTCCGCTCCGCGCCCTCTTCACAATTCGCAAATCGAAACGCGATAATATCACGCTCCAGAGCAAGCCCTGCGGTAGCAATATTGAGCGGTCTTCTTCTGCTCCAGGCACAATCACGTCCTTGCCTTCATTTCGTACCGAAGTTCCAATGCGGAAATGACCCACGAGAGCCATCTGTATCTTTTGGTGCGTCCACTTTATTTTTTTTTTCTATCACCAGTTCATCATTTACTTTTTCAAATATCTTTTGGTGCCATCCACTAGTTTGCACGAGTTTAAATGTCCAGCGTGATGAGCTACAGCGGGAATGGGAATATAATTAAATGCAGGAAAGATGTCGCTGCAATTACGATTGCGGTGACAGAGAGTTTACAGTTTTATTAGTGCAGTTCACGCTGAGTTATGGGTTTCGTTTTTCATTCTTTTTTTTTTTACGTAGCGACGTTCTGACCTTAATCGCTGTCAGTATTTGGATTTGTACACGATATTACCCGCATATGAATTGATGCGAGAATAAGTGCCGCAGAGGGTATCGTGTGTTCCGAGGTTTCCTGCCCTGCTTGTCTTACTTTATTTGTTTTTGTGTCTATGGTGGTGCCTTATTTTAAAGAGAAGCTTTATCTGCATACCCTCGCGGGTTTGGCATGGTGGCTGTCTCCTAATGGATCGGTCCGTATCTCGGCCAATGTTCTTGTGCATATACAGCGTTTTTGTTCTTGTTTTTTTATACTTTAAACACGCAAAAAGATATCAGTCATCATCGCCGTCATAGCATGGTCATCACCGTCGTGGTCGTCTTGCTACTGTCGTCACACACAAGCTCACGTCATGCATACAATTGTTCGCCTTACGAAAGCACGTTGGCCCATCTGGAAGCGCTTTCCAGGACCCCAAATGATGCTGAAATTTCAACGGCCTGCAGAATGCTTCGCATGCCCCCAGTGGCCACAGTGCGGCCATTGATGTCACGATCTCCACGATTTTTCATCGTAAAATGGTGATGGCGAAGCTGAGGTTGATACGGCGGCCTGACGATGGCAGCGTAGTGAAAAGTACGAACGAACATAGGCAACCTATAACTATCTCACATGTAACTTGCAGCACTGCCGAAGGTGCGAGGTGTACACATGCAACATCTTTTCGCTGCAGAATATAGTTCGGGGCGTAACTGTCGGATCATTGGCTGGATAAGATAGCTTTATTGTTACTTAATGCATGATATACGTTACAGCGATACGTTGCATGTTAGACCCTTGCTCATGTGGCAGATCATTTATGTGGAATTGCGTAACGTGGAGAAAGGTTCATGAAAGGAAAAACTGACATCCGCCCGTATGTAGCACGAAGCTATACAAAGGAAACTTCGCCCTCACGCTGAGATCTGCTAGACCCCTGGTTAGCTCAGATGGTAGAGCGACTACCTCGGAAAGGCGTTGGTCCCGGGTTCGACCAGGACGAATTCTTCTTCACCTGCGAAGCCTTGTTCCTGAAAAACCCGCGTGAGTTTTTTCTTGTAGCTTCGTGCGACATACGGGTGGCTGTCAATTTTTCCTGTTATGACCCTTTGCTTAGGCACGTCGTATACAGCGAATTGCTGTGGCGGTTACCACCGGCAACAGGAATGGCCACTATATAGCCATGATTACGTAACAATAAGGCATACAGCCCAGACCGCCCGCTTCGATCCGAATTCGTGCTTGTTACTGACTCTCCGCCCTGATAGAAATGAATACATAGTAAAATCGGCCATCACTTAGCCGCTTTCATCTCACGCTGCGGGAAAAGCAATAGGTATGTTTTGTCGTTATTGTCGAAATCAGCTGCTTTGACGCTGCTAGTACTAAAGAGGTGGTGCCAAGCCGTAAAAATGCTTTAATTTCTAGTTAGCAGATGGCGCCGCAGCATTAAGCCCGTTTCACATGGTGCGATTTTGCAGTGCGTTTTTCGCAGCTGCGATTTCCGCAGATGCGAAATTCGCAATCCCGTTTCACATGGATCTACGGCAGCTGCGTTTTTCGCATACTCGTTAAGCATTCTGACTGGCGATGACGTATGAGCGAGCCGCCTCCTATTGGTCGTCTGTTTCCTCCGGTACAGTGGCTACCACCGCATCTGCGTTTTTCGCAGAGAAGTTCAGCACGCCGAACATCGAAAAAACGCACGCACGAAGGGTCCGGCGGCCTATTTTCCGCAGCTGCGAATTCGCACGTGCGAATTCGCAGACAAAATCGCACCATGTGAAACGGGCTTTAGTACTGGCGTTGCGTTGACGATGCGGAACGCTCTAAAGGCTTTATTGTTCACTGCATCATTAATTTATTACTCCGCTCTAGTGTGGTACGTGACGACGGTGACGAGCAAACGCCAAATAGACGCCGAGCAGACGACGGCGCACGGATGAACATACCGGGTGTTTCAGCGAACATTTTCAAAAAAGTTGTCGCAGTTTCACCTGAAAGGTGAAGCATCAATTGCGATAGCAAATTTGAAGAGAGCTATACGGAGTAATGATAGCAGCTTTATCAGCTGTATAAACTTGGACATGCAGCAGCACCGGCAACACGCAGAACTGTTGTCGACGCCGTCGGCGTTTTGCCCGCGTTCGCTCAAAATGCGTGCGGCGTTGGTGACTGTTGCCGGAGCCTCTGATATAAATAGGCACTTGGTGCCGCAGCTAAACGTCGCCTCCCTTCCCTCCCCCTCCCCCCCCCCCCCCACGGCCTTTCGTGCGTCGGAAGAAGGCACGTTTGCTCTACATATATGGTGATTGTAGAGGAGGAAAGAGACGCCTACTATTGCAGCCCTTAAGGGAGCACAGAGCAGAACGCGCGTTTGTTCTCCGCCGTGCGTTCACTCCCCGTGAAAGCGCGCGTCCCTCGCGCCCTTTCACTCGCACATACAGCGTTCGGCGCGCGGCGACGATTTCATCTCCATTGACGTCATACGGAACCTCACGGCGACGGCGACGCCGACGGCAGAAATCTGCTTTTGAGTGTCCATATAATTGCTATCGCAATAAAAATCACCGCCCCTTCCATTCCGTGAAGATGGTCGAACAGCGAAGCTGTGCATTCGCGTCCGCTTGGCTGACCCGAATGGCGCTACTTGCGGAGGATCGGACGCGTCGGCGTCCACGGGCGACGGCGTTCCTAGCGCGTTGCGGGGGATGGGACGCGTCGCCGTCCACGGGCGACGGAACCAATACACGCGTCTCGCCCAGACTAGGGAGCCTACAGGCGAGCGCTGTTTTAAACAGCGCTTGCATGTAGGCTCCCTAGCCCAGACCGTGTCCGGTCGCCCCCTCTTGGACCGGTTACAAATCAAACTTGACGATGGAAAGGATACGAGTGCCCGAACTGCGGAGACGCGACCTCTACGTTCGACCCCTTCCAACTAAGATGAACAAGGAGGATCATAATGGTAGGCGCCCTGCGCGGGCGGATGCCCTGCACCGCCACTATGGCTCTAAGAAACACGTCTTCTACGTCGATATTGCAGGCCCCAACCACTTCAGGGGGTGATGGTACACGGCTGCAATCATACACGAGGAAAGACAAGTGGACTGCCTTTCGATCAGAGCACCCAGTTCAACGCATGCGGAGGAGGTGGCGATCGCCCTCACCGCCTCCCATCCCGACTCTAAATTCATCCTCACACTCCCGCGGAGCCTGTCGTAACTTTCAGTTTGGATGTATCCCTCTACTCGCTCACCAAATTCTTCGCCATAGTACCCGCGACTGCGATCCAATTCATCGCTCAATCACATGGGTCCCCGGCCATGAGCGGCTTCGATCGAAGCCGCTCATGAGGCAGCTCGCGCACTCACTTATACCGGGCACCAGGCGTCACTTGGGACGACCTTGACCCAGACCACAGCCCTCTTCGTTCTTTTAAAGAGGTTACTGAGCACTATCGTGCCCAACACCAGTGCTACCCGGTTCCTATGAAGGGACTGTGTAAAGCTGGCGAACGAACTCTCCTTAGGCTTTTACAAGCACCCTGGTGTGCCCGGCGGTTCTCAAGCACTTTGATCCTTCTTTTGATGGCTGCTGCTCATTCTGTGGGGAGGTGGCCGACACCTTGCACACGGTTTGGGCATGCAGGCAAAATCCTTGTCTCCACCCCATCACCCCTTCCCCTACCCGAGAGGACTGGGAGGCGGCCCTGCTCGGCTGCCAGGAACTATCGGCCCAACAAGCCCTAGTTCGGTGGACCTGCGCAGCCGTCAAGACCAACGGGGTCCAGGAATGAGGGACTCCGCCCAGTATTGTAAGGAGCGAGACCCACTAGGGGCCTCTCCCCGAGCACATCTCTGTATATATAGCCTAATAAATGTTTTTTTTTCACCACCACCACCACCGGCGACGGCGTTCCTAGCGCGTTCCTCGCGCTTTTTTTTTTTCTACGACGTTCCCAGACAAGAGTCCTTGAACAAAGCTCCGTATATACAACCAACGCTAACGCGAACACCTCTCATACCCCACTCCTCCGTTGACCTACTTTTTATTGCGATAGCAATTATATGGACACTCCAAAGCAGATTTCTGCCGTCGGCGTCGCCGTCGCCGTCGCCGTTGCCGTCGCCGTCGCCGTGAGGTTCCGTATGACGTCAATGGAGATGAAATCGTCGCCGCGCGCCGCCGAACGCTGTATGTGCGAGTGAAAGGGCGCGAGGGACGCGCGCTTTCACGGGGAGTGAACGCACGGCGGAAAACAAACGCGCGTTCTGTGCCGTGCTCCCTTAAGGGCTGCAGAAGTAGGCGTCTCTTTCCTCCTTTACAATCACCATATATGTAGAGCAAACGCGCCTTCTTCTGACGCACGAAAGGCCGTGAGGGGGGGGGGGGGGGCAGGGAAGGGAGGCGAGGTTTAGCTGCGGCACCAAGTGCCTATTTATATCAGAGGCTCCGGCAACAGTCACCAACGCCGCACGCATTTTGTGCGAACGCGGGCAAAACGCCGACGGCGTCGACAACAGTGCTGTGTGTTGCCGGTGCTGCTGCATGTCCAAGTTTGTACAGCGGATAAAACTACTATCCTTACTCCGTATAGCTCTCTACTAAGTTGCTATCGCAATTGATGCTTCGCCTTTCGGGTGAAACTGCGACAACTTTTTCTTACACCACCATTGCACGCCTCGCGCTCTCCCCCTTCAACGCGAGTATTGGGCGGCGCGACTTACGTCAACACCGATCCCCGTTCTCCTTTTCATCTGCACCGTCTTACAACTTTCTCAAAGGGGGAAAGGGGTCATTCTAACCCCTTTCCCCCTGTTGAGCTCTTCTTTTCCTCTCCTCTCCCGCTAGGTGACGTGGTCCCGTTTTAGCGAGGTCCGACAACGACGGCACAAGGTCCGCATAAACAGCGTCGCGGTAAAAAATTTGCAGAACGCTTAAGCTTCGCCTTTAAAAGAGCAATACTATAACATTCAAAGATCCCTGGCTGCTTATCAGGCTTCCCGGCAACTGCAGCGTTTTAAGCGAAGCTTGATAGGCTCACAGGTGTCGGCGGTGGTAGTGGTGGTGTCACGCTAAAGATGGGCCGGTCCTGGTGATAGTGCAGAAAGGGTCCAAGCTCAATGGCATATGCCCCTGTGGGCTCGGGGACCTGTAACGCGCCCCTGAACTACCCTTGTCACGCGTGGGGCCCAAAGAGACAAGATCACCAGCCCTTCCTTCCCTATTCGAGAAAATGGGGGTTAGCGAAGCTTGTCGTTCGATTCTAGCGTGAGGGCTTCTGAAGCCCAGGTGAAACTTGAGCGAAGAGCCGCGGACCACGAGTTGCGGGAGCGCGGTGTTGAGGCCAAACGTCAGCGAAGAGCCGCCGACCCTGAGTTTAGGGCAAACGAAGCGGAACGCCGGCGACAGCGTCGTCTTGCCTCAAGCTTCGCTTACCCCCATTTTCTCGACAGGGGAAGGGCTCTGCAGAAATTCTTTGTCCAACATCGCCTCCGCACGTGGCTTCCGAGGAGGCGAGCGCCATCTGGATGGCGCTTTTGCAGGGAACTAGCCAGGGCGCGCTGGTGTATGAATTGTAGAAATGCTGGAAAAGGGGTTTGTGTTTGAATTTCTGGCGCAAGAGAAATAAGTTTTCTCGTATATTCAAATCACAATCCGACGCTATCACGTCTGTAGGTTGTGGTTAAGTCGTACTTTACGATTTCTCTGACGGATTTTAGATTGAGAAATTCAATTTTTTTCACTAACGCCTTGCGCCACGCGGAGGGCCTGCGCGGTCGGGGTGGTTCGGGATGATGATTTCCGCTAACGACGCCGGCGCGCCCGTGCCCACGCCGACACCGGAATTTCTGCGACACGGGGAGATTAACGCTATCGCGTTAAAGATTGTCTAACCTGCTCCAAGTGACGGCAAACAACGTTACCTCGGTCAGCGCCTCCTCTAATAGAGGAGGCGCTACCTTGGTTCTGTGCAGCTACGCGCCACTCGCATATTTGAAAATGTTGGCTCAAGTTACGTGGGACACCCCGTATATATATATATATATATATATATATATATATATATATATATATATATATATAAACCTTAATCAACAAAGGCAGAACTGGCCATGAAGTGGCCATGCCATGAAGTGGCAGGCCGGTGGAACCGGCCCGCAACATCCTGGGCGTGGGATGGTTGCGGCCTGGATGCAACTATTGGCTGATCGCAGGGAAGATTTATTCTGCAGATACGATGTCTTCATGCAAAAATACACACAGTTCTGCACGATAACCACCCCGAGTGCTCGCACAGAGGGTTGTCGAGAAAAATCTACCACAGGGAGCCTTCGGCTCCCCCTGGCCACAGTTTCTCAGGACCAAATAAAGTTCTTGTCACCGTCACATCCTTTTTCTCAGTTTTTTTTTTTTTTATTAAGCGCTGGCAATGTCTCGAATCTGCAACTAGCCGAACTTTCCGCATTAAAAACATAACCAAGGAACATTATATTCTGAAGAATGCTATTCTGAAACCTAATAAATAAATAAGAAATTGCTCTTACAGTACGAATGATGATGCTGAGAAATGATTATGATGATGATGATGATTATTATTATTATTATTATTATTATTATTATTATTATTATTATTATTATTATTATTATTATTATTATTATTATTATTATTATTATTATTATTATTATTATTATTATTATTATTATTATTATTATTATTATTATTATTATACTCAGCATTTACGGCACGTACCCACTAAGGGGGATAGGCTAACAATGGGGCGGCAGGAGATAGCTTAAAATAAATTCTTATTTAAGGCGCGAAACGGAAAATTACACCGTGGTCAACGCAAAACAGGGCTCGTGTCTGTCGTCTCCCTTGTCCCGTATAAGCATGTACCACCCGGACCAAGTCAGCACACTGGTGGAAAATCAAAAACAAGAAGGAAGGCCGAATACAGGGGATAACACAACTTCTTTTTCGCTATTTCGTAGGGACTGCCACGTCATACCACGGTTCATGCCGCATCTCTGGCGATGTCATAAGGCACGAGCCAAAGAAGAAGAAGGAGTATCTCGAGCGTTCTATTTACATCTACCGAATCCCTGCTCTCTTTCAATGAGGCGTTTCCCAATGAAATGCCCGGTGACGAAGCTCCGAGCAACCACGGTCCCCGCGTTTTCGTTACGTGCTTGGTTCTGCTAGCGCCGCTGCTTCTATCCGGCTTTGCGGCGCTCCTGTGGACTCTGGCGCACGCCCTCGTAGGCACCTCGTCCGAGCCCAACCCTGAGGTCCCGCCCTTCTGCTGTCCCGAAGCCATCCAAACGATAATCATGCTGTCCAACCTGACGGTGGACCCCTGCAACAACTTCATCAGCTACGCTTGCTACAAGAAGAGCGAGCTGGACCGCCAGGCGATCGTGGAGCGCGCGCTCGCCTCGGCCGTGCTTCACCCGACTCTGCAGGGCAAACTGCGCTCACCGGTCAGCGACATCCTCAGGATGCACCACGGGAGCTGCCTCGTCTCAGCCGTCAGCAACCTGTTCACCGCCGAGCACGCCGTGAAAGCCGTCATCGACCTTTTTCGACGCTGGTCGGGAACATCTACGATCTCGCCACATGCCGTGAACCTGCTCAAACTCGTCGGTCTGCTACACTTCCGGTACTACATCCACAGCATCTTTAAAACTGAATTTGCACTATGGCGCGGCGGCAACGAAACAGTGTACGTCATCGGCGCTCTAGCTGCGCCATACATACTGACCGCCGGCCCTAAAGATTCGATCAAGTACAATAACGTCATGTTCGAGGCCGCGAACAGTTACACTGGTCTAAACGTTACTCCCGCAGCCTTGATTACTTTGATCGCCCGATTGAGAAAGGCACGCAAAATTTTCGACGAGACACTCTACAGCGGCAAGTTGAGCTTACTGGACCAAGTGTTTCCCAATGCAGACGTGTCCTCGTGGAAGGTAATTCTGAGGACGTTCCCACTGATTGGCATGGAGGATCCTCCAAATCTCGCGGCCATCGTAGAAGTACTCATCGACAAAGACGCGTCCGTCCAGGCTGCAGCATTCGTCTATTTCTCTGTGCATACGGCGTGGTACATGTTTCACCAAGAAATGAAAAATATGGAGGTGGCGACAAGCCTTGTAGCCCGGGCGTCTTTCTGTGGCAATCAGATTGTGCAAATGTTTCCACTGTGGGACGTGTTGTTGACGCAGCGGATGACTAGTCCAGACCGAGACGCTGTCGTTCTGCAGCTATTCGAAAAAGTCGCTGACGCCGTGGTTGCGGACGCTCTAGTCGCCTTCTCCGCGCGCCTTAACTCGAGCGAGGTTCGCAGAGTGGTGCGCGGCGTTCGCGTCGTGTTGGCCATGGACATGACAGCCCCATACTCTCACCATTTGCCCGATGCGAGCGATAACTATTTTGAAAACATCATGGAGTTACGCGATTTCTATTTCCAGGTGAGTACCCTATAGCTAAAGCATCATTGATCCAAACATGACAGAAATTCACTAGGAAGTTAGAGGCTTCACGTGATCAACAGAGCTCGAACAAAGAACGTTGCTGTATACCTATACCTCAACTCCCACGGCATTCCTTGTTCAACAACTATCATCGCTCTAAATAATATTAGTAATAACTCCGGTTATTATCGCTTCATTTCAAGCATGTGACTTACCACATTTATATAGTACGCGACGCTCGTTGTAAGCGACAATCGCAATGCATTTCGTGCTTACCTGAGAGAGAAAAAAAAGATTCTAGCAGAAAACCCATGATCCAGCTAAGTAGATGTCGAGACTAAGAAGTCGCCGTGCACGCATTTTGATGATTTACCAAATAAAGTGGCATTTCGGATCCCAGTAACTTCATCGTATTCCTCGAGTACCGCCCTCACAGCTTCCGCTTGCCAGGCATTGAGTCTGAGAAAGACACACTGATCCAGAAAGGTATATCAGTGCCCGTCTGCGTACGCGTTGTACAGATCTCTAGGCGGATCCGTAATTCAAGGCTTCGACGCATTTTTAGACTGGCCTACTTATAGACTACGTCAGTAGAGGCCTATCAAGATATCTCAAGATATCAAGATATCGAGATATCGAAATTCCGAGTACATGTACGATATGTGCCCTCTGAATTGTTTTGATGAATTGGGATACAGAACGAAATTATTTTGGTTGATGCAGCGAGGTATGACTTAGGCGGAGCAACTGACTGCATGAGAGGTCAACAGAACATTTTAAAGGGTCCCTGAACCACTTTTTCTCAAAATCGAGAAATTCATTCGAAGTTAAAATAGACAATTTCAGAAATACCTCGCTGCAAAAATTACATAAATTCGTTCAGCAGAAGCGGAGTTCTTGGCAATCAAAGGTCGGCCTATGATCCCACTCATCTCTTCTTTTATTCCTGGGGTTTTACGTGCCAGAACAAGTTCTGATAATGAGGCACGCCGTAGTGGAGGGCTCCGGATTAATTTTGACCACCTGGGGTTCTTTAACGTGCACTACAACGCAAGCACACGGGTGATGCCGTTCCTTCATCAATGCCTTGCAATGCGAAGGCTACGGCGGAGCGGGGCGTGACCACAACGCTCCGCCTAATGAACCTCACCGTGGCGCGTAGTTCAAATTTGATTTTGTATAACGTATCAACGTTGGGCTAGTTGGTGTTGCATTTTGGCGGGGTAACAGGGCGTAAGACGAGGACAGTGAAATATCAATATATAGAACCAGGACAGCCCCCCACATGCGCCGAGCATATCGTCAAGGACAAAAACATAGATAAAAAGTTTAATGTGGAAGGGTGAGTCATCGATTTAAAAAAGGTGGCTTTCCCTCAGGAACGGTCTACAGTGCAAAGGAGGCAGTGCGTGTGTTAGCACTGCTTCGATAGCGCTAAGAAAAAAAAATTGCATTCTTAGAAACTGCACTGTAGACCGTTCCTGCCCTATAGGTGGTTCAGAACCCCTTTTACATGTACAAGACCGATACATCCACTCTCGAGTGATGTAAGGAACCTATAGGTGGTTCAGAACCCCTTCTACATTTACAAGACCGATACATCCACTCTCGAGTGATGTAAGGAACCTATAGGTGGTTCAGAACCCCTTCTACATTTACAAGACCGATACATCCACTCTCTAGTGATGTAAGGAACCTTTACTCTCACTTTTTCAGGTGGTACGCATCAACTCTGCGCGCGGTCTCTTGGGGCTGCACAGGTCTCGAGAAAACTTGTTCCAGGCGTTCGTCAGCAGAGTGGGTAACAGTATCGTCATCTCGGCCGGCGTGTACGCGCTCCTCAACTTCAACGCCACCCACAGGGGGAACCGTACCCGAGTCAACGGGGCCGTAGTCAACAATGCCGCTGTGCTGGGCATCCTGCTGGCCGACGCTCTCTGGGACGCGCTGATCGACAGAAAACGCTGGGATTTAAAGACTGGTCAACACCTGTCCCATCACGCGCACTGCATGAGAGCGATCTTCGGACGCGTGTTGGCCCCTGATCTCAAGCACCCCCTGCTGTCCCTGCGATCCACGGCCCGTGCCATCGCCACTCCGGGCTGGCACCGGAGGGTGCTGGCGTTTGGCCTTCACAGCTTTTCGGCCAGTCAAATATTTTTCATGCTTTTCGCCCTGCACCACTCGTGCCAAACTCTCAACCTGAACAACGACGATTTCGGGTTAAGAGTGTCGACGGCCATTCGACACCTCGAAGAGTTTTGCGATGCCTTTGGGTGCGCGTCGAGACAGGTCAACTGGGCCACTGTCTGTGAAGAAGATCCGGAAGATTGACTCACCCGCCTGTTGCGTGAAGCGCGGACGAGTGACGCGGAAGCCGGGCTTTCTTTTAATCAGGGTGCGCGCGTCGTTCCGCGTGCTAGTGGCAAGGCGCCAAAGAAGAAGAAAAATGTTTTATGTTTCAAGACGTCGCGCACCGCACTTGCTTAAAGTGCTAGAACTAACTAGAACTAATATAGGAGTGCTGAATCCGGTGAACGCGGGTGACATTGTCACCTTTAATTCTGTACTTTCGAATGAGCCAACTTTGTCACTTTTGTTTTGCATTTTTTGTTATTTCCTGCCAGTTTCGGGAACGTCAGTGTTTTGGAATAACGATGGCAGTGCTGTCTTTTCTACTCGCCAGCTGCCGCTTCAGGTATGTCCGACCAAGACGCGACATTGTCTTAGGCTTGCCCCAGGTGCTAGAGTTGTGCCTTTTTGAACCCTCTGTTATGCAACTGTTGGATAGCCTGTGGCACGTCGCGTGATGCTTAGTCATGCATCTGTAGTTTTTCTTGTAATGCGTGTCGTTTAGTATGCTGCCGTTTCCAGTTGTTTTGTTTTCATTTCATTCCAATCCATGGCCTGGCGTCTGAATGGGATTCCATATTTTTATTTTGTTTTTTCGCTGTTAGTGTTCCGTATAGACTACTACTACTGCCAAAAGAGTGGCACGCAGATTGGCAGATGTACAAAAATATTTGCGCGGGTGACTTCCTAAAAAAAAAATCATAAATGAGTACAGCGTCTGTACACATCAAGATCCTGTCTATATTTACGTTCTTTGCTTATGGGTCATCTTAAACAGAGCCGAAACTCCAGTGCTCATAACATTTTTTGCAACAAATTCATAAAGCGCACTGACAAGCTCAAAAGCCCTTATATGTTTCGTGTGCTTGGTAAAATTATGACAATTTACTTCAGGCTGCGGTCAATGTAACGTTGAACATTCTCAATCGACAAACTGGGGATATTCTGAGTTCCACTTTGGAAAGTAGTGGAGGTGGTCGGGGAAGAATTACATTACAGAAGAAAAAGTGCTCCAGGCGAAAGGCAAGAAGAACGCGGTCATAATGAAATATATAGAGAGCGGTAGGGGGCCGACAAGTGTAACTGTACAAGGTAAACCGAGGCGCGCGAAAGGTGGTCATGGCTCCTAGACTTGTATATAAAATCTCGATGTTGCGTATAAATCCAAAGTGCTAGCTAGACCAAAGATCGATCAAACAGCATTTTTGCAGGCTAGCTTTGGTGGACGATAGAAACTACGAATGAGGCACGCACAGCACATGGAGACATGGGCTGGGCGTCCTACGATGCACGGGTGGCCCAGAGCAAGGTCTGTTTCGAAAATACAACTGATAAATACCAAGAAAATCAGATGGGCCACTAAGGTTTATGGATTCCTGCACAGAAAAAACGCGGACTCGCAATGGAAATAAATAAAACCAGGTAACTACTAAAAACTATTACGTTAACGTAGTGGAAAGCAACAGGAACAAACGAAAAGTTATGACATGCGGAAACAGCATACCGAATGGGCGCGACGGAGAATAATTAAGCCAGCCGTGAAACTACATATCAAACACTCGAAAAATTATTATTATTATTATTATTATTATTATTATTATTATTATTATTATTATTATTATTATTATTATTATTATTATTATTATTATTATTATTATTATTATTATTATTATTGTTATTATTATTATTATTATTATTATTATTATAAAAAAATGTGGTTGATCCCTCTTATATAGGAATCGGTATAGAACACGAAAGTGAAACGTGTCTTCACAGAAGTAGTGTAATGTTTATTGCACATTGATATATAATGTCTATTGGTGTTTTGTGGCTAAAGCGCCCTTAGGCGTTGATGCACCCACGCTGACGCCTGGTGGCACGTCTCCTCCATCACGACTACCAACGTCGATGACCATGAGCAACCGTCGTGCATATGGAAGCTGCACTACGCTGCACACGCTAGCACAACGCGAAAGACGAAGCACGTAACTGACACACTAATACAACGCGCAAGACAAAGCACGTAACTGAATCGTCACCGAGTCAAATCAGCGCGTACAGCGCGTCGTAATTGCAGCCTCCGCGATCAACTTCAGAAACATTTTCAGAGCTAATTGCGGAGGCCACGCTCCGCTGTGCTGAGTACGGTGAACGCCACCTAGGTGGCGTTGGTAGTGCTT
Source organism: Dermacentor silvarum (assembly GCF_013339745.2). Classification (NCBI taxonomy): domain Eukaryota; kingdom Metazoa; phylum Arthropoda; class Arachnida; order Ixodida; family Ixodidae; genus Dermacentor; species Dermacentor silvarum. Next base: position 125,376,949 of record NC_051159.1, read on the forward strand.
CTTGATGCCAACTAACTAGAAACTCGCAAACGGCTATAAGGGATGAAGACGGTAACATCTATGAAGGCGATGATGCGCTGCGGTACATCACAGACGTTATCAGGCATAACTTCGGGACGAGAAAAAGCGTAGTTCAGACAACAGATCCAGCAACAACAGAGAGGCCTGAGAGATCAAAATTCAGCATAGAAAGCTTTTATTGGAAAAAGGCAGCAGAAAATGTCCCTAACAACACGGCAGCAGGACCCGATGAAATCCCAATACAGCTAATCAAAAACCTCGGTCCAAAAAGCAAGGCACTGCTGACTAATGCCATAGAGCAAGTGATTAGAACAAAGAATATTCCCGTTGGATGGCGTGAAAGCAAGATGAATCTTATCTACAAAGGCAAAGGAGATAAGGAAAAGACGAGCTCGTACAGGCCAGTTACAGTAACGTCGGTGATATATAGAATGGCAATGCAAGCCATAAAATTAGAACTGTCGAAGTGGGTGGAGGAAAACGGTGTATTGGGGGAACTACAGAATGGGTTCAGGCCAGGCAGACGCTTAGAAGACAATATGTTTGTACTAACTCAGTGCATAGAGATTTCAATAGCTCAGAAAAGACCTTTATGGATAGCATTTCTAGATATTAAAGGAGCTTATGACAACGTAGACAGGGAATTGTTGTGGGATATTCTTCAATACGAAGGCATAGATGACGATTTCGTGGAGCTGCTGAGGGAGATATATCGAGACAACCAAGTACAAGTGGCATGGGAAGGCCGAAAAGGAAATGAAAGGGTGGGAATTCACCAAGGATTGAAGCAAGGATGCCCTCTGTCACCATTGTTGTTCACGCTTTACGTCAAGGGCATAGAAAGACGACTGGAAAACAGCGAATTAGGTTTTGATTTATCCTACATGCGTAATGGACAAATGGTGCAACAGAAGATCCCTGGACTGATGTACGCAGACGACATTGTGCTACTAGCGGACAATAAAAAAGATTTACAGATACTTGCGAATATCTGTGGGAACGCAGCGACAAATCTAGGCCTTAAGTTTAGCACAGAGAAATCAGGGATTATGATCTTTAATGGGCACACGAGTAACTTCGTGGTGTCAATTCAACAGCAAGTAATACCCATAGTGAAGCAATATAAGTACCTCGGCGTACACATAAACGAAGGAAAGAATTACTCAAGCAACCACCAAGATAATCTGAAAATAAAGGGGAAGCGGAATGCAGCATTAATGAAACACAGAGCACTGTGGGGCCACAATAAGTATGAGGTGGTGCGTGGAATCTGGAAAGGAGTAATGGTGCCAGCGCTAACATTCGCAAATGCCATTATATGCTTAAAATCGGATATATTGGCGGGTTTGGAAGTTAACCAAAGATCAGTAGGCCGGTTGGCTTTGGGAGCACACGGTAATACGACAAATGAGGCAGTGCATGGAGACATGGGTTGGGCCTCTTTTGAAGTCAGAGAAGCACAAAGCAAAATTAGTTTTGAAGAAAGGCTCAGGAACATGGATGAAAATAAATGGGCGGCTAAAGTGCACAAGTATCTCTACATGAAAAGCGTGGACACAGAATGGAGGAAGAGGTCAAGGAAGTTGGCAACCAAGTACAGGATAATCGAAACTGTAAATAGACAACCAGGGGTCATCAGAAAGAAAGTGAGAGAAATAGAGACCGTGAATTGGATGCAAAGAATGGAAACGAAAAGGACAATGGAGATTTACAAGAATGAGAAGAAAGAAATTAGAAGGGAAAATCTGTACGATAACACAAAGGGCAGTGCCTTGCTATTTGAGGCTCGAGCCGGTTGCCTAAGGACGAAAACATATCGGAACAAATATTCGGAATTAGATGAGACATGTGTATGCTGCAGTAAAGATCCAGAGACCACTCAGCACATCCTAATGGAATGCGACGGGATCCACCCAGCGAGAACCGTAGGTAACGTGCAACTCCCAGAAGCGCTTGGGTTTAAAGTGGAAGGAAACATAAACAGATCAGCCGTAGAGATCAGCAAGAGACGATTAGAGTACTGGTGGAAAAAAAGTAGGGAAAAGATGGATGCGACCTGATCTCTTAAAATCATAGGCAGCGGTACAAGGTAAATTTTTGAAAAAGAAAAATAATGATAGGTATACAAAAATGCAAGATAAAGAACATGTATAGTATACCTGATTAAATCAAGCAGGCTAGGTGATTATTTGTCGCCGCCCCGTTTCAAAGGGGATGCCAATAAATCATCATCATCATCATCATCGATGCCAGCGTCCCTTCGAATGCTGGCATCGAGGCGTCGTAGTGCTGAGACCACCGAAGCGTTCACTGTCGGTGCGCGTTAGTGTCATAATGCAGTACTTCTCTTTTCTGCTCGTAGGCGGCGGCAACGCCCCGAGCAAGAGCGCGGGTACACGGAGGAGTGTTAGATATATAAGGCGCGTCTGTGTAGCTCTCTGCAAATGCGTTTGTGGCGCAATGGGTTAAACGCTCGGCGATCTATCGTCGCGGACCGAGAGGTCGTGGGTTCGATTTCCAAATTTTGCATGTTTGTGGAACTTTTTCTTCTGGTTTCTTTCTTTGTATTATGTTCTATGACGTTTATGTTCACTGACGTATTTCCGTCACGGAAATACGTCAGTGAAGTCTTGGTGGACCCCGGCTTTCGTGTTAAAATCAAAACATGTTGTACGATAATTGAAAGGGCAGTGAACTACTGTTGTAAGCCATATTAAGATGTCTGAAAGCACTGTTCTCCAGGAGAAAATTTGCCAATGACGACTGTATATGCATAGCATGCGGAAATAGCTCGGCAACCATAGAACACATGTTATTAGCATGTCGCATAATCCATCTTGAAGGAAATGAAAACGTATTTAACCTGCCCGAGGCCTTAGTTTGGCATCCGTGGAGCAGACCGCCAAAAAGGAAAGAAGCACGGGTACGCAGCTGCTGTCATGACTCTGTCGTCACACCGTCATCATCTTCCTCGTCATCGCATTATGGTCGTCGCAGCTCTGTCGTCATCGTCACGCTCTCGTGCCGTCTACGAAAGCACGTCAACGATGATTTGTGCCGCCACCTTAAAAGGACACTAAAGAGAAACCGGAAGTTGAACTTAAATGGTAGATTATCCTTTCACGATCACAGCCATACCATTCTTACTGCAAACAGATGTTTAATAGGCGAGAAAATAGCGAAAAACTGAAGGATAGGTGCTGACGCCCCTTCGAATTTCCCGCACTACACGTTCTGACGTCGGAGATTACAAATGCACGCCGGTCGCGATTGGTCGAGAGAGAAATTTAGCGCTGTTAATAAAACGCAAAATGAAATACACCTTAAACGTACATAAACAGCATTTGCCAACTTTTTAAACCGTTTCAAGCGAGGAAGTACAAGTTTAGCACAAAATTAAATAAATAAGAAAAAATGGCATGGCGATACATGCGGCCGTGATAGTTTCGTAGTTTCGTTTTTGGTCAATGCATCGTCGCGCGCGCCTGTTCCGCTCTACGGTGTTTGGTTGCGTGTTGCGTGGCTCGAAAAACGTTGACTTCGCGGGAAACAGCCAGAAAATGCCTTGTGTGTATAGTGTTGAGGGCTGTATAAATGGCCCTAGGCGCTTGCTCAGGGGCAGCGGCAGTGTTGACTCGATTGTGTCCTTTCATGTGGTGTCGCGCGGTCAGCCCCGGCTCCCCGGCGTTCGCAATGGCTCAGTGCTCTGCCGATGATAAAACGGCAAAAGAGCCAGAGAAACCGATGGTGTGCTCTCTGCATTTCTCGCCCTCGGATTATGTGTATAACCCTGCCCTCGGAAAGTATCTTGGCGTGCCCCAGAGGCCAGTCCTTTCTCGAGCAGCTGTTCCCTCAAAGCGGCCTTCATCAAACCCCATTCCGGTGCCCCTGCAGCAGCAAACTGGCGGCTCGGTGAGTGCTGAATGTCATTAAATAAAGCCACGAAATAACCATACCGAGTACGTACGCAACTTTCTATGCTTGTTCTGTCGGGAACATCGTCGCCTGGCGGACCGGACGCTTCGCCTTCCGTCGACGAAAACGAAGCTCTCCGCCGGCGCGGCCGGCGACTCACCGCCATCGCACGCGGAAACACCTACCGCTCGAGCACGGAGGATCATTTCGCGCTCCGTTTCACTGAATATCGCTGAAATGCAGTCCTGCTTCCCTGGCGAGCTCTTCGTTGCAAGGTTCAGCTGCAGCAACGGTATCCATCGCGGCGAACGCAAACGCAGCGACCATGCATGCAGCCATGATGCATCCAGTGCCTCGGCCGTTTACGCAAGCGGTGACGTATCGTGGCGCATTCTGATTCGCCGAGAGCAATGAAATCTGTGACGACACTGATTCAGCGCCAAATCTGGGGTGAGATAAATTGAGGAAGAGATATTTGGTCTTTGTTTACGAATTTATCCGCTAATAACTCATATTTTTGCACCCAACAAAAACTGCATGCATTCCATAAGGTCCCTCTTTTATTCCAGCTGAACTTCGTGTTTCTCTTTAGTGTCCCTTTAAAACATCATCACTGAGCTTGGCAGTGTACTTCGGAAGTATTGTTACATGTCCATTACATTTCTGCAGTCCGCATAAGCTATTCGCTTACTGTGACAATCATCTGCGATGGTTCCTGTACAATTTCTTTTATTTTTTTATGTGATTATTGTATGGTGAACGCATGGTATATGTTAAACGCATAAATTGCATCGGATTCTATTGACTTTACTTTGGATGTCATTGAGTGCTCTTCCGATATTCGCTTCATTTAAATTTGCCTTCACTCGAGTGAGCAATCACATTTTGCAGCCGGCGCACAATCGGCCGAAATCGTATTATTAAGGCCGTTTGTCTTTCAATCGACCACGCTTGAAAGACAAACGGCCTTAATACAGCAATTTCCCTGAATCATGCTTCATGCGAGCCTGTACCTTGCACAAACCGAAAACATTGAAAGTACCCTCATAATTACGCAGGCGCGCTAAAGTACTGCGACTACACCCCCTCGACAAACGCTCCAGCATTTGAGCAGGTTCTCGGCGCTGGACACAACAAAACACCTCTGGTGTGCAGAGCGCCACTTCAGGGAAACCCTTCGTGCGGAACGCGCTCTTCAAAGGAACTACCGCAAGTGGGTCGCCCTCATACAGAACATTAAGCTGAATTAATCGCTCGTTGTCCAATCGTTTGCGGCGATTTTAAAGGAGACATCCGAGCCGCTCAGGCAGGCGTACACGTGCAACGGAGTCTATAAAGAAGTAGTTCTCATAGGAACTTCCTCATTTCTAAAAAGACCGCTAGGGGCGCGCTTTGATGTCTTGCAAGAACCTAAACTTCCGGGCCGTGCCGTCAGCTCTCGCAGTCGTGAACGTCGTGCCGTTGTACGATGACGGCAGGTTTGCCGAAAGGATCGATGCTCTCGAAAAAGGACAACTGCAACCACGCTCTTGGCCACAAAATTCTTCAAACCGCGAATGTCGATGTACATTTGTCGCTACACCCGAAAAGCACCTTGCACTGACTTTAGAGTTTTCGAAAAATCCTTAGGCCAGCGTCGGTCGACTTTATTAGTCTCTTAGACCACAACGTGCGACACTGAAGGAAACAGCCGTTACAAACTGTTGCACTACGCCTGACTGCAGTCGTGTCTTTCAACAAGGCACCATAACTGTTTGCCAACACATACACATTGTCTTCTTCTTTCATAATGTTCTTCCATCGCTCCTTTTCTTTCTTTTCCCCAGTGCAGAGTAGCAGGCTAGAGCAACTAGACTGGCTAACGTGCATGATTTCCAGTACACTCTTCAAAGAAGGAGACATTACTATACTATAGCGTAAAGGCTCATTAGAATAACATTTCTTCATTCTAAATATATCTTTATTGGATGTTTTTCGGGGTTCATGCCGCAGTGCCTACATTTTATAGAGGATTATTGAAACTGCAGTGGCGCCGGATCCGACTTTGTACGAGGTGCGAAGCGGGGAAACAAACACCGGACCACACAGTGTAGCATACGCGATGATTCTATTTCCTCTTATAAACCTGAAAATGCAAAGACCACTGCGCAGGTCACCCCACAGCGTGGCGGCAGCTCATTTGGTCTAACGGCATCACGTGACGATGACCGACAGACGAGGAGGATGCTCATGGGCATCAGTAGAATTTGTCCATTGTCAGGTATCTCCTATCAAGAGCGGATATGTTTCAGTACACGTTTTAAGAGCACCCGCGATGACGGAGTGCACGCCAGCGCAACCGCAGCTCTTTTATCGCCACTCCGCTTTTAAGGAAATATGGCTTATAACGAAACGCATTTCGTGTCCCTAAGACTGTTATAACGAGGTACGTGCATTTTGATGAACTACTTGTAAATGCGCAAGTATCCAATGGGACCGATATAATACGCGTAGCTTTCTTACCCACTTTTTTGTCTCAAAAAGTACATATATAAATTAACATTGTGTAGGAGTGTACAGATGACTCTATATAGCTCCTGTATTCTCAGAAAATCCTCGAGTCGAACCTCTTCCTCCACTCCATGGACGGATGGATAGATGCATTAGATGTATGCCATATGTTTTACATCCTCCTTCTCTCGTCATCGTCACCCATCATGCGCCTCTTTCTTCCCTCTTCCCCTTCCCCCAACGCAGAGTAGCTGGCTAGAGGAATGTACCTCAGTCATTTTACTAATCGCTGTTGCGGACATGTTTACTTTCTCCTGATATCCCTGAATCCAAGGGCTTCAAGGAGGCCAGCGGAACCTATACAGACAGTCGGGTAAAAGCACAACGCCATCCCTTGACTCATGATGACGTTGCACTTCTCATGAATTGCTGTAGATGATCACGAAGCGCAGTGCACTCCTCACTTTTCTCGAGGGGTGGGACTATCTACTTTCTTGATGTATACAGAATGCTAGAATGAAAAGTATGCACAGCATACCTGATTAACTCAAGCAGGCTAGGTGGCTGTCACCGTCCCGTTTAAAAGGAGATGCCAAGAAATCATCATCACCTTCGTCATCATCATCATCCTCTTCATCATCGAGTCGTGGTGGAGTGTTGAGTGGAGAAACGTTCGAGAATACGGGAGACAGAACCTACTGGTGCCGCTTTCTAACAATTTCGGGTGAAAGCCAATATTTTCTATTTTGGACAGATGCCAAGTAGTTAAACCATATTCTCGCGGTACGTCCACGTATTAACGAGGCTGCAGCAGTCGCGAATGGGAAAGGAATCGCATAGATCGTAATGTGACGCAACCGATGACTCGTGCGCTAGGACAGCGAAAAGGTTCATTGAAGATAATAAACTGTTATTATGAAAGCTATAAGAGATCGGGCATCAGTGACAACCTTATGCGAGCCGCATGCGCCATAGTTTGTTTTCGTTGTCAACAAGCATTCACTTTGTAGCCTTAACAAGCACCGGCACCAAATTCGTCATAAGTAGACACTGGATGCGCTTTCACATTATTAATACCTGACATATAATGACTGTTTCTTTTTCTCTGTGCGCCTATTCCGCAGAACCAGTGCAGCAACTCCTATGCAGGCAACAGAATAGGTGTCATCATTCATCCATCTATTCCTCCTTCCTTTACTGTCCTTCTTTCCTTTCCACGAGAGCAAATACGCAGTGATCAATGAGCAGTTGATTATCGCTGGATTGTGGCCCCATTGTCAGTAGGTGAAAGGGTTTCCCGCATAAGCGACGAGTCAATATACAGGTAAGCCATTATCGGCGCATAGCAGAACGAAATCGAACCTTGTTAAAGAAATATTTACCTTTCTGCGTCCCTGGCACTGTTTCATAATTATCTTACCACACCAACGCGCCCAGCTGTCCCTATTTTTGCAATATTTACCCGTTGCGATTTACGAGGAAGGGATCTTCATGAACAGACCCGCACGGTCTTAATATAGCAGTCTCGGCCTATTCGCCAATCCAAATATGCCAGTCCTGTTATCGAGACGGGACATCAGCTAATGTGGCCAATCGGAAAGATGTCGCGCACTGATGAGCGTTGATGTTACGTCCATCCAGCACGTATCGCCAATCTGCTAAGCGCCAGCGATTAAAGCTTGCGGCGCTTGTAGAGCCCATCCACCGGTCTGACGCAGCGCCTGTAATCCCTTTTAAGTTTTGGCGCTGTACATATGCATAATCGAAACACGTGCACAAGCGGAAAAGGAACAAACAGTATAATTTATAACGCAAGGAACCATAAAATATAGGCGCGACCACATTTTCAGCTAACAACGCTTTGACACGCTGCTATATATATAAGGGTTGCGCGAAAGTAAAAAAAAAACGCTATAGAGCTACGCCAACTTATATTGAATTTCTCTATTAACTCAAAAGAATGGAGTAATTGCATAACAATTTATTTTGAGGGGTCGAATCCAGGAGCTCTACGGATCACGGGGAGAGTAACACCAAGTCAATATAAATGAGTTGGAAAGAGGCCACCGCGTTGTGCAAATCTCGCTGCGCACAGCGCTCCTCCACCAGCACATTTTGATACTGAGCTGGAAATAATGACGAAGAGTAGGCTAACGATTACGTGTAGCTGAATATGAAAATGTCATGGCAACTGCCTTGTAAGCAGAATAACTTTGGCGTAGGCTGATTGGGTTCATTGAGCGTTGCTCCTGCTTTGATGTGCATTCCTTCAGTCCTCGTCTTCTTTGCACTGCAAGCCTTGTAAGATAGCTTAACTATATACCGTAATCAGTGCTTAATGTCGCCTTGTGCTCAATGACATTGGAAGGTGGGAAAGAGGAGGGTGAGGAATGGGTTGCTTATGCGTTCACCAAAAACTCGTTTATTCCACAATTTTAGCCATAGTTTTTCACAACGTTCTACAGAAGCAAAAAGTGGCACTTAAGGAAATGAGATGCTAATTATCCAACAGACGAAGTAAACGTAAGCCTGCCCCATGGACGCTCTCCATTTAGACAAGTAGTTTAATAAAGCTTGTTGTTGGGCGAGTTAGTTCATAAGGCGTTAGAAAAAAATATTGCGCCAAAGACAGACAAGCACGGAGTGGTATCGGCCTCATTTACTGACAAAACGAGTTAAGCATATCTGGCATATGTGACAAATCGGCTACACCGCGATTGCATAGGCTTCTTTTTCGGCCCTAAACTTGTAATTTTTCTTGCCAGCTAGAAATGCGCGCGTTCTCGCGTTCACCAGTAAATTGTAGCCATGCGACGCGACTCACGTGCCAAGCATCTCAAACTGTGAGCTTTGAAGCTGGTAATGAAGCTGGCAAGCGCGTTCTGTGCGATTTCTTGGCGTGTGTGCATGGTCTAATGGGTATAGCATCGGGCTGCTATGCCGTCGGAAACGGACTCGAAACCAACTGTCTAACAGGTTTTCTTTAAAGAAAGTGATGCGATAGCGGTTCGAAAGCAACTCACCAAGTGTGGGTCAGTAGGCTAAGAATACTAATCGCATTTATAAATTGGGAGATCACTCAGCACCAGTCTTGCCATTTTAGCGATTCTGTCGCTAGATTTAGCGAGTTTCTTGTCTGTTTAGCGATAAATTTTTCTATTTCGTGACCGGCGACGTATTTAGCTGCATGAAAGAACTGGCGACATTTTAGTGACTTCAAAGCTGGGAAGGTTGCTTCGAAATAGCATTATATGACGCACATCACTATTCAAAAACCACAAGTGGCCCAAATACCTGTACGGCGAGTTGGCTCTGTCATCATGATGAAGAAACGGTTGTCTTGACATCAGTGGTGCTTCAATGGTGTTACTGCTTCACAACATGATATTCTTCACAATGTGTTCACAATGTAGGTGTTTCTTTTTGTTTTCTTTTTTTAACTGAATTAAATAGGGTCATTACGCTTCAGGTTCTGCAGTTTCACTAAATACGTTCGATTTCAGTTGGTTAACGTTACAACCGTAGCAGTAAATGAATCTAGAAAAACTAACTGCAATACATTGCATGCATTTAGAAGCGCAGCAAGTGCATAAAGAGCACAGATCGACAGTATGAAAGCGTACATATTGGAGCGGATACGTTTCGTTTATCGCGGATTTCGGGCGGATCGATATTGCACTAAACTTTCAGGTGGATCAAGGGGCGAAAGCATAGCGTTTGACCTCCACAATGATCACGCAATTGTCATCGCCGTTTTAACATACGACCAAGCACGTGTAAAAAAGTATTGTTTCACGAGAGCCGAGAATTACGAAATTTGCAGGGGTAATCTGGTGCAAGTGCATTCATTCTTGTGCTAACAAATTTAGGTTACTTTGTTTTTCATATCATCCTAGAATTGTAACCTTAATATCTGAATGTAAACGCAAAATCTCAGTTTGTCTAAATCGCTGTTATGTACATATATCAGTAATAGAAAGCCCTGCACACCCGAAGGTAATTGTACTGTTTATTCCTCACCTGCATGGACCTTAGACAAACGTGAAGCGCTTCGGCAGATTATTTACGCCACGTTAGCTCAAGGTATAGTGTTGGAAAAAGCCTTATGGTATTTAAAATTTACTCCACAGCTTTATCGACAATTTCAGCGACATTGAAGCAAAATTTAGCGCAAATTTAACTACTTTTTTGTGCTAGTTTAACGGCAAGCGCCAAAATATTATAGCAACACTGAGCAAGAGACGCATAGAGTATTGGTGAAAAGAAGTAGAGAAAAGATAGGGCAGGGGTAGTTACAAGCATAGGTAACTTTATAAGATAAGGTACTTTAACTTGTGAAGTTGCAGAGATAGGTAGCATGCTAGAGTACAATAGATATATCAAAACCTGATTCGCTAACGGATGCTATAGGGGACTATTTGTTGCCACATAGTCTCTAAAGGATGCTATAGACATCATCATCTTCGAAGTAGAGAGACAAGAAAAAAGTTATTTACAGTACGTTCCCAAAAGATCCGCTCTGTGTATGCTCCGCTCCAACCATAAACATAAACGTCCTTACAACCTCCAAGTGGATATCTTACACGTGCTACCACCAAACGCACCACGCGGTGCCCAAGTGCTAGACCGTAAGGCGCGCATTGGTTACGCTCCGACAGAGGACGTGTCGGCCAAGTGGCCTCCTTACAAGAAGGGCCCCCGCCATGATGCCTTGAACTATGTGGTAATCGCGAGGAACTGGACAACTCCATGCATGAAAGTCGACGAAGTCGAGGCTAACAGGAGCTCGACCGACGACTCAACATATGTCGTGGGAGTGAAGCGGTTACAAAAGTATCTGACAGAGGTACCTCAAGACGCACGTTAGAACATTCAAAGAGGGCAAAACACCCAACAACGACGGTTGAGCCTGCGCGATGCTTCTCTCCCTCTCTCTCTCTCTGACACTCTGCACGTGAGGCGGAATTAATCATCGGTTGTGATCTTCCCCTTTCCCTCCTATTTACCCCGATTTCCCATATAGGCCTGCGAGCCACTCTTATATGTAAAGATTTTTCAATCAATCACTCAATCACTACAGAAGAGGCGAGTCTCCCTTGTTAGGCGACACCTGCATGGTTGGGCGGAGCGCGCGCAGAACGAGGCATCCTGGAACGAAATGTAAATAACTTTTTCCAGAAGATACGGCTCCTTTCTTTCATATCTTTCATATCCAGCCTGAGCTTGCTTCTTGCCACTGTCACTATACATGTTATTTTGCTTCGGCACTCGTTTATAGGTATAAGGAGCAGAGCACGGCGTCAGCCAATTGTTTTAACGGGCGCTCAAGAGGCCAGGAACAGTATTGTCTACGCGCAGTATTCTTCACTGCAGAATCAGCCAAGTGCTGAGAGGTAGAATCTTCCTCTCGCAATTTTGGGTCCATAGTTCTAAACCTGTCGGGGCACTGCGACCTTTACAATGAAAATGTTATAGTCCGACTAGAAGCGCTCGAAAGCGTTATGTGCAAGTTTTCACGGTGCCCTCAAATTTAGAACTACATCATTCAACGAATTTCTATTAAGAAGTGACGGGAGCAAGTTAGGAGTGGTGTGCAGGCAAATTTTGAAGTGCGTGGGTCAATTGGAGGCTGAATGAAAGTTGATAAACACTCGTTTATTGACTGTTCGGAGGTGTTGTATAAAGCTTTTGCAAAGGAACGAACGTGGCAACAATTACATATACAATGTCTTTTCTTCTTTTTTTTTATGGTGACAGCGCTACTGGGAGAATAACTGAAAAAAAGAAAGCCGGAACAAGACACGCACGTCCTGTTCCCACTTAGTGGGGCGTAAAATGAAGCCGCCGTTGCACTTCCCTTTTCCCACGATCTTTTTTCCGATAGGCACTGTGCTCAACCACTGAATTAATGCATGATCACTTCAGCAGCAGCAGCGAGATGGACCGCTTTGCTGCTGTTTCTAATCGGACATGCAACGTCACTGCAGCGAGTGCCGGAGAAAATTTTGTGTTCCCTGCTAGCAGCCACGCAGGGGTGAGGATGGCCACTATAGCGACGCAAACCTGTGTACGCGGCCAAAAAAAAAATAACTTCTGTCTACTGTTGCTTGCATCAATGCCACAACAGCAGTAAGAACACTGCCGGGAAGCTGCCGAAGGCGGAATTTAATTGGTTTCTCCGGGATATCGTACGAGGCTGATCGGAGGCAACGTTGGACCGCAACCGTCCGGTGTGTAATGTATCGAAACTCGAGCTACTCCCTTCATGGCAGGTGCACCGAGCAAGAAGAGGAGAGCTCGGCTTGCTGCGTGTGCTTTCTTTTTCGGCTTGGTCTGACGCCGTAAGCTCGATTTTAAGGAGCTCTTTGCCGCTTGTCCGGCAATTGTTCGGTGTCGCGCCATTCGGGTCGGTTGAGTTTCTTGATACAGAAATGGAAGCGACAGCTAGCGAAGCAGGCATGATGAAGGTATGGTGTGCACTCCATGCATACGGCGCCGCTAGGTCGATCGTCGGCGCCTGCCCGATACGGTTGTCATGCCTGTTTTTTTAATACAAAACATTCCAAGCAATACTTTTAGAGCAGCTGGCAGTACTTGTGTCCTACGTCTGCGCTGTCTACGACGGCGATGGCGAAGACGTAACAATTTGTGTTCTCAATCTCTATTACTATGTACTTGACAAAAAGCACAGCCAGGAACCGGCTTGTTTATCGAATGTTTATTGGGCTGGGCCGGGCTATAGGCACGGACGACCTGTTCTCAGTCCATCGTCGGGCACTGAACGGGCCAGGCCACGAAATTGAGGCCCGTGCACAACTCTATAGCCGCGGCTAACCCGCGCCACGCATGGGCCACACGGACGCGCTAAGCTGGCGATAAAACCTAACTTTCTGAAACGTAAGAACTACAAAACAGGCGTTACGATAATAACCGGAATGCGTAGCAACAAAACTGTATGCTCACCTCCGGGCGCACGTCCACGCTCTTCAATTGTGACACGCACTTTCCGAAGATTTGCGGTGGACCGACGGCACTGCCGAGTTCTTCCCTTGCGCAATAAAGATGAACAGCGGCGTACAAGTCAGCACCACCAACCAAACTGCTTCGTTTGAAGTAGTCACCAACGTCGCTTACCGTTCCGTTGCCTCATGCAGACGGGGTTCGTTCCGCTGTGCGGTTATCGCACGGCGACAGCCGCCGCACACAAGTTCGGGCTACGCGTTGGGAAGTTCTTTAGCTGATTATCACCTTAGTTAACCATGTACAGTCTGTTTCACACTTAGGGGAAATACAAGGTATATGTAAACTGGTAGCGAAGCTTCCATAGAAGCCCATACGTTCAAAACATGGCGGCTAATCGGCGGTTCATGGGGCTTAGCGCCATCCGTGTGAGGAGGGAACACTTCCGGCGGAACAAAAAATAATTTGACGTCATATCCGTTAAAAACAGAAGTGACGTGATTTTGTTCTCATAGGCGCGAAATTTGTTTTCGGAGGCCTGTCATTAGAGCTGTATAATCAAATGCCCCGCCATTCGACTTGATGGGTGTTCCGAGCTTTCAGCGCGGAAAGCGATGCAGGAAAAGGTCAGCCGTACGGGTGACGAAATCGCATCACTGCACAGAACATACTTTCTTTGGAGGCCGACGAACGCTTTGGGCGTAGATTGCGTAGAGTGCTCGTCCTTTCGTCGGACGCCAAGCCCGTCGGCCAGCGCTGTCGCACGAAACCAACTAAAGTAAACAAGTATCTGACGGTCGCAACTCACTGCTTCTGACTGTACAGGTTAAGAAACAATAAAACTACCCGCGTCACCTACTTCAGACAAACGTCGACATGCAAAACAACACAACATGTGAGGGGGCGTATTGTAACAGGTGAACCTTACGAGCGTGCCTTTCCACGCCCTCCCAATAGCTGCATTGCATTGCAAGTGATAGCGGCGTCAACGCCCGCCGCTATCGATGGGCGCTCTCACGGTGGGAGCTGAAAAAATGTATTTATTGATAAGGATCAAGTAAATTAGAGTGGTATCTTCTCGCCAAGCGTATATAAAATGGATTAGGAATTTTATTCTTGTCGAATGAACATAACTGCGTGTCGCTTTAATTAAAAAATGTCTTTTGCTTTCCCAGTGTTTATTCCCTCCAAACATAGTCGCGCTTCAATCGCTGCACCCATAACCACCCTTGCTGATGTTGGTGACAATAGGTTCTGAACCGCTTTTCGCCCGAAGCTTCGCGACCTATGTGGATCGACCTTGGGAAATATCGGAGCGCATTGCATCGCGATGCCCCTTCTAGTACACTGTAGCGATGCGGCGAGCGCTGGAGTCGGCTGCCGGAAGCAGCTCGCGAGCTCGCGCAGGCGCAGACAGTCGAGGCGCGTAATCTTGAACCGCGTCGACTGCTACCGCGGCGCACGCGGGCCGCATCATCGGGAAGCGTGCTACTGTCAAGGGTAGTTCATCGTTACTGCGGGCACTGAGCCGATAATGTTAACTAAACGTTGAGCGACGCCAACGTACGTCTAGCCTTCATTGGCAAAAATGGGGTTCTGCACACTTATTTTGACAGCACGCTTCCTTTGTTCTTTCGAAAGGCCGAGGTACTGAGTGCGTGCACGCATATTTCTTCACTGCGTATGCTACTGTAATACGCAGCGATAAGAAGGAGACACAAAAATGTGCGCACAAAGTTTAGTTGCAAAGATGCAAAGCAAGCGCACAGGCAGAGAAAACCTTTGCGCCGACGTGGCTGCAAAGGTCAAAACTCGCGGATTACCTGAGCGGATAATTGAAGGAAACGCTGTGTGCGCGGCGAAATCTTGGTGAACAGCGTTGTAATTGCAAACTATACACTCAATCCTTGCAGAAGTATAGCAACCACAACTTCAGTCGGTGTATTCCTTGTGAGCCGCTTTTCAAACGAGCAAGCAGTAGGTTAAATGTGATTCCTATATGATCACCCATGTAAACGCTTCAGCAGGCACTACAGGAAATTGTTTGCACTTAAGCAAAGTGTATCGTGGTGTCCGTCTCAACTGAAGCAACGTTACGCGAGGTTGATAAGTTTCCGTACACTGACATTTGCAATGGAAGAGCATCTGACGCCGCACTGACATTGCACTGACAGATTTGCACTGACATTGCACTGGAAGAGCGTCTGACACCGCACACTGTATAAATAACAGGGTTCGGCGCGGAAACAATGTTGACAGATGTATTCTCAGTGTAAAGGTTTAAAAAAATTGTCGCAGTTTCACCCGAAAGGCGAAGCATCAATTGCGATAGTAAATTAGTAGAGAGCTATACGGAGTAAGGATAGTAGTTTTATCAGCTGTATAAACTTGGACATGCAGCAGCACCAGCAACGCGCAGAACTGTTGTCGACGCCGTCGGCGTTTTGCCCGCGTTCGCACTGAACGCGCGCGGCGTTTTTATATAGATACGCATTTGGTGCCGCAGCTAAACGTCGCCCCCCCTCTCTCACTCCCTCCCGTCCCCCCACAGCCTTTTGCGCGACGGAAAAAGTCGCGTTTGCTCTCTCTATAAGGTAATTGTAAAGGAGGAAAGAGACGCTTAATTCTGCAGCACTTCATCTTGGCGCTGAGCCGTGCTCCCTCAAGGGCTGCAGAAAATAGCGCCAACCTTTCCCTTTCCCTCAAGAACCACTTATCAGGGAGCACGGCGCAGAACGCGCGTTTGCTCTTCGACGTGCGTTCGCTCCCTGTGAAAGCGCGCGTCCCTCGCGCCCTTTCACTCGCACATACAGCGTCCGGAGCGCGGCGACGATTTCATCGCCGTTGACGTCATACGGAACCTCACGGCGACGGCGACGGCAGAAATCCGCTTTGGAGTGTCGATATAATTGCTATCGCAATAAAATGTGAGCAGCTTGCACTAGTGGTGCAAAGCTGGAGTAGACAGCGGAGCTGGTGACCGACCTAGCTGCTTCCAGGTTTTACTATATAGGCTTGGGTAAGATTTGCTAGTGAATGCCAAGTGCTGCTAGGCACAGTATTCCGACTCTGCTCGCCGCCGAAGCGCATATTCCTGCTTGGCCGCGCGACGCGCTTCAAGATGAGCGGCTTCTTCTTCGGGTGTCTGGATCTTCTTTTGTCCTCCCATGGATGCCAAGGCTACATTTACTCACCACATAGTTAACGAGAGTTCTGGCGCCGTCGCGGCGGCTCCGCGCTTTATCTCCCCGGTAACGCATGACCTAGCTGCGCCTCCACACTTGCCGGTGCGTGGTTGGTCGAAACCTGCCGAGCCGCCGCCAGAGGCACCGGCTGCAGTCACGGAAGTCACGGACACCGCACGCGTTCGGCGCGAACGCAGGGAAACGCGGACGGCGTCGGCAGCAGCTCTGCGCGTTGATGATAAGTGGTTCTTGAGGGAAAGGGAAAGGTTGGCGCTATCTTCTGCAGCCCTTGAGGGAGCACGGCTCAGCGCCAACTCTGCGCGTTGCCTCGTTGATGCGGCTACTATTTCTCTCTCTCTCGCTCGCTGTCAATTTCTTTTATTGCGATAGCAATTATATGGACACTCCAAAGCAGATTTCTGCCGTCGGCGTCGCCGTCGCCGTCGCCGTCGCCGTCGCCGTGAGGTTCCGTATGACGTCAATGGAGATGAAATCATCGCCGCGCGCCGCCGAACGCTGTATGTGCGAGTGAAAGGGCGCGACGGACGCGCGCTTTCACGGGGAATGAACGCACGGCGGAGAACAAACACGCGTTCTGCGCCGTGCTCCCTTAAGGGCTGCAGAAGTAGGCGTCTCTTTCCTCCTTTACAATCACCATATATGTAGAGCAAACGCGCCTTCTTCTGACGCACGAAAGGCCGTGGGGGGGGGCGGGAAGGGAGGGGACGTTTAACTGCGGCACCAAGTGCCTATTTATATCAGAGGCTCCGGCAACAGTCACCAACGCCGCACGCATTTTGTGCGAACGCGGGCAAAACGCCCATGGCGTCGACAACAGTTCTGCGTGTTGCCGGTGCTGCTGCATGTCCAAGTTTATACAGCTGATAAAGCTACTATCATTACTCCGTATAGCTCTCTACAAATTAGCTATCGCAATTGATGCTTCGCCTTTCAGGTGAAACTGCGACAACTTTTTTATCTCTCCCGAGAATCGCGCGTGCCGCGCGCATGCTCTCCTTCCCTCTTAACGTCCCACGTCAAGATGTGCACGGCACGAGCTGGACTTAGTTCTTGCCATCTGCGCGCTTGTCTAGCGCAGCCGTTTTTCGCGGCTAAGATGGCAGGGGCGCCCCCAGCTTCACCGGCGCAGCCGACCGACCACCCGCGGCGTTCCCTCGTACGTAGCTCGTCGCGCAAACGCGCGGTGAGCGTCGCCTGCCCACGATCTCTGTGGCAGCTCATCGCCAGCGCTGAGGCAGTGCGGTTGCACCACGAGCAGGCGCAACGCCTCTGCCGGGCCATCAGCGAACGGCCGACATCTACTGCCTTCTCAACGTCCACCTCCGAAACGGGGATGTTCGCGACGCCGCCTCTTTTGACGAACGACCCGGCCAAGCAGCTGCACGAGATCGCCGGGAACCTGCCTACTTCGGGATCCTCCTGCTCCGCTACCGCCGCTGCTGCCTACCTGGCCACTGCGGCGGCTCGGCAGACACCATCGACCGGCACCCTCGATACAGCCGTTGCGCCCTCGACAACCCGCACGAGCTCTTCGGATGTACTGCTTGCAGGGGATTTCGTCGCTGTTACGGGGTTGCCGGGCACGTCTCCCGTCGAACCGCAGTACGTCCCACTGCCGATAGACGCAAACCTCGAAGATATGGACACCACTACTACACGTAAGCGTTCGCATCCCGGCGAGCTCGGTAGTGATGATGAGGGTGCCTCGCGCAAGCTGCTAGCAGTCGGGACTGCGCCACACATTGCATCGACGACTAAATTGCCGTCACGTGTCTCAGGTGAAGACGATCGCCACTTCACCCTGGCTAGTAGCATTACCACCGAGGGCGAGTTTCAGCAGGTTCTGTCAAAGGCGCAGAAACGCCGCCAGCGTTCTGCGTTGCCACCGGGCCTAGCCGGGAACAGCGTCCCTTCTCCCGGGACCGAGCCTGCCGTCCCTCCTGCCGCACGACCTACGGCTCCCTGTAGTTCACCTGCGCCTACTGCACCTCCTGACGTGGATCCCGTTGCTACTGCCGGGGTTCCCACAACTTCTGTGCCCACCTCGCCACTGACAGCCCGCACAGTGCTGTTTCGTCCGGCACACAACGGTGCCGCCTTTCCCCGTACCTCCCGCCTCGCCATCGCGCAGGCGCTCTCCACGCTGCCTGGAGTAAAGGAGGTACGCGTGAACACGAAGAAGAACATTGTGGCTGCGGACGCGGCATCGCCGGAATGGACGGAGCACCTGCTGGCCACGTCAGAGATCGCCGGGATGCCCGTGACCGCGCGCCTTCCGGCCGACCGCACCCAGAGCAGCGGCGTGGTGCAAGGCGTACATGGCAACTACGCCGATGAGGACCTGCTGGCTGCCGTATCGTCGAAGGTACGGGTGGTCGCGGCTAAGCGACAGGGCACCACCCTGGTGCTGCGTTTTGCTGCCCCTTACCCCCCCCCCCCCCGCAAGGATCTACCTCTTCAGCATGCCCTTCGAGGTGCGGCCCTCCCGGCCTCGCCCTCTGCAGTGCCTACGTTGCGGGTGCTACGGGCACGCCACAGCAACCTGCCAGAGACCGGTACGGTGCCTGCGGTGCGGTGGCCCACACCAGACGCAATCGTGCTGTTCGAGCAGGGTCAGATGCCTGCATTGTGGAGGACCACATCCAGCCGACTCGCCTAACTGCCAGCTATGGCAGAGAGAACGGCGCCTGGCCACGATAAAGGCGTCAGCTCCCACACATCTGTCGCATCGCGAGGCCCAGGCGGTCCTACGGGCTACCCCCACCACCAGCTCAGCAGCAGCTGCTTCTGGACCACCACGTGTTACACCGACAGGAGGCAAAACCTACGCTGCAGCACTCGGTGCTCTTGACAAGGAGGCCACGACCTCTACAAACCACCCCCAACCCCGCTTGCAGCAGCGTGTACCACAGGCAGGCGCAAAGAAGTGGGGCAGCATCAAGCTAGGGCCGTCCCCGAAGGAGGCTCCTCAGTCCACCAGCGATGAGGAGAACAAGAACCTGCGACTCCTCCTCAGGGCGATCGCCGACCTGCTGCCTATAGACAACCAACAGCTGCGTTCTATCTGCCTCAAGGCAGGTGGCGTGCCCCCACCTAGTAGTCAACATGGCTAGTCCCCTCCCGCCTGCAGCAGGACATTGCCGCCGCCGCCCGAGCGTGCTCCAGTGGAACGCAAACTCGTTGCGGCGGCGGCAGGCAGACCTCTCCATGCACCAATTACGGAGCGAGTACGATGTGCTTGTTCTGCAGGAGGTGTACGCTGCTACAGCCAACCTGCGTCTTCCTGGATACGTGGGCTACAGCAGCCTCACTTCATCGTCACCAGCCTCCTCCATGATCGGATGAGACTCTTGCTGCTTCTCCTTCTCTTCCCTTCCTTTCAACATCTTTATCTCCTTTTTCCCCTTCCCCTGACGCTGCGCCGTGCTCCCTATTGGGCAGCAGAAATAAGCGTCATTTTTCTTCTTCAATAAAATCACTACTACTACTACTACTACTACGGAGAGGAAGCGAAGCACACGCCGCGCCGCGAGGTGGTTGCTGGGCAACGCGCGGTGACGGCATCGCCAGGTGCAGTTTTTTGTTCGCACTACGCGGCCTAACCAAGAGCTTAAACAGCTCCGCTGTTAAAATGCTCTCCAATCCACGCTGTGAAGGTGGTTTGACAGCGAAGCTGCAAACGACAACTAGAACGATTACCCATTGCGACGGAAGTTGAGATTATTTACCTGGAGACATTCACATGAACTAATTATTAGCCTAAGACGTTTCGACGGCCTGCGACTTGGCTCGCGTCGCTCCTTCGTGCACCTACGAGTAGACCAGAGAGAAGAGAAATTCGCCGCGCCTAGTATGCACGGTGCACTTCAGGAGTCCGCACTATACCTGGACGACCCATAGCACTGTCGCAACACAAATCAGTTGCTAGGCGGGTTCTTCTTTTACGTACGAAAGTGTACTTACGTCACTCCCTGCTTCGTATGCTACCGTCAAGCTGCCGTCGCCGCGGCAGCTTGCGCAACAGTAATCTTTTGCGGGAAACCTATGCGGGGAGCGGTACGTGCTTCGCATTGCATGTAGGCGCAGGAGCGCCTTATCATGAATTATGTGGTTCGGATGCTTTTTAACACGAAAGTGTTTTATGCCGGGGTCCACCAAGACTTCACTGACGTATTTCCGTCACGGAAATACGTCAGCTTACAATGTACACGAACATAATACAAAGAAAGAAACCAGAAGAAAAAGTTCCGCAAACATGCAAAATTTGGAAATCGAACCCACGACCTCTCGGTCCGCGACGATAGATCGCCGAGCGTTTAACCCATTGCGCCACAAACGCATTTGCAGAGAGCTACACAGACCCGCCTTATATATCTAACACTCCTCCGTGTACCCGCGCTCTTGCTCGGGGCGGTGCCGCCGCCTACGAGCAGAAAAGAGAAGTACTGCGTTATGACACTAACGCGCACCGACAGTGAACGCTTCGGTGGTCTCAGCACTACTTCGCCTCGATGCCAGCATTCGAAGGGACGCTGGCATCAAGAAGCACTACCAACGCCACCTAGGTGGCGTTCACCGTACTCAGCACAGCGGAGCGTGGCCTCCGCAATTAGCTCTGAAAATGTTTCTGAAGTTGATCGCGGAGGCTGCAATTACGACGCGCTGTACGCGCTGATTTGACTCGGTGACGATTCAGTTACGTGCTTTGTCTTGCGCGTTGTATTAGTGTGTCAGTTACGTGCTTCGTCTTTCGCGTTGTGCTAGCGTGTGCAGCGTAGTGTAGCTTCCATATGCACGACGGTTGCTCATGGTCATCGACGTTGGTAGTCGTGATGGAGGAGACGTGCCACCAGGCGTCAGCGTGGGTGCATC
This sequence comes from Dermacentor silvarum, assembly GCF_013339745.2. Taxonomy (NCBI): domain Eukaryota; kingdom Metazoa; phylum Arthropoda; class Arachnida; order Ixodida; family Ixodidae; genus Dermacentor; species Dermacentor silvarum. Next base: position 125,398,413 of record NC_051159.1, read on the forward strand.
AACGCCTAAGGGCGCTTTAGCCACAAAACACCAATAGACATTATATATCAATGTGCAATAAACATTACACTACTTCTGTGAAGACACGTTTCACTTTCGTGTTCTATACCGATTCCTATATAAGAGGGATCAACCACATTTTTTTTTAAACTTGTTCTTTATTGAAATGTATACTGTTATGTATGTTTGTATGCTTGATTCTAAAGAATGCATGCACTGTTCGCTTCACTTTGCCGAGTTCTTGTAGCCTCTGCCTTACTGGGGGTATGAGCCAGAGATGGTGATAGTTTTCCGTCGACGTTAGGCCACGAAGAAATCCCAGGATCATAGCCATAGACAGTTTCGCTGTAAAAGTAAAACAAACAACTGATCAAGAGATCAAGATATCGGGTGTATCATCGGCCGGATTGGCTAAGAGAATTCCAACCAGACTGGTACCACCTCATCCGCCACTGCGCCTATAATACACCCGAGGATTATACTACCCTGGACCAGGTCCATTATTGATTTTAAATAAAGTGTTCATCTCTCTCCCCCTCTTTCACTTTCATGCCTTTCACTGTCTTCAAAAACGAGTTTGAGTTTGCTTTGTATACAAAGCGTCGCGTCAGCCAGGACCGTCCGACGTAGTATAATTCTCGGGTGTATCATCGGCCGGAATGGCTAAAGAGAATTCCAACCAGACTGGTACCATCTCATCCGCCACTTCGCCTATAATACACCCGAGAATTATACTGCGCCGGGCGGTCCCACCGCCATCTACTATGATTGGCTGACGCCACGCTTCGTATACAAAGCAAACTCAAACTCGTTCTTGAAGACAGTGAAAAACATGAAAGTGAAAGAGAGGGGAGAGAGATGAACACTTGTTTTAAAATCAATAATGGGGCTGTTGTAGGCCCTCGCTCCTACCTCGATGGAGCAATCTTGCAACGCAGCGTTGTTGAACTTCGCCATTACTCTATTACCGGTAAGGATGCGGCTTGTGTCAGCCTCGTAGCCGATGGCGTAGAAGGGTGGAGGGACAAACAGCTGGGGGACAGTGCAACAGAATGTGTTGGGAGATAGGGTAAGTTCCATAAGAAGGCCAAACAGGTGGAGGTTAATCTGTGAAAGCACAAATAAGGTGAAGGCGCGTTGGAGGGCAAAGAGTTGAAGTGCGCCTGCCGCAGTAGAATGAAATGAGTTGGCGGCAGTGCCAGGTTGGGAGGGGGAAACAGGCGCCTGGGGAGACGATAGGGTTCTAGGCCGTGCGTTATGTAGCGTGAAGTGTGCGGAGTTGGTTCGGGGATGTCGGGAGCCTGGTGTAAGAAAAAGCCGTCTCTTCACATCACCACAGGGCACCGCCACCTCGACAAACGCGATAACGTATTGCCGCATTTTGGGCTACGATAACTAATACGGTGTTCGATTTACCTGTCCCGGGAATTTGAGTTACATTCTTCCCTCTTGCAGCGCAGAATCGGTGCGAGACTGTTCGTTGCAGTTTTTTTTTCTTTTATAGCGGCTATTGTACCACTGAATAACACAAATACATTGCAGTACGATTAGTTTTAATCAATGAACTTAAAATTTTCAATTCTGTGCCTCGAGTGCAGAAGGCTGTTGTTGCATGGTACAGCACTGTTGTTGCCGCATTAGTGTATGTTTTGTTGTCGCCTGAAGGAGATTGCACTGCTGCACCACACAACTCAAAAGCGAAACTTTGGCATATATTTCAAGAATCTCGAAGCTACTCACATGCAAAGCTGCTAATCAGACGAAATTTCTTCCATGGTCAAACTGCAAAAAAATATATAAATAAAAGAAATGCTGGCCTTCCCGTAATAGAGAGTAGATGTAAGCATGAAATGGCTACCGGCAAAGCAGACTGATGCCGGTACGCAGGCCTGAAAGCTTACTGAGCCGAAATATACCTGTTTTGAACTGAACCTCGTTGCAAGTCTCGTCTCGGCCAAACAACCATCCGCGGCGCGCCGGATGCTGCTGGCCTAAAGCCCCGGCCTGGTCACGCAGCGTGGCGCCATCTCTCGAAGGGGTGGCGCAATACCTGCGCCGCAGAACTAACGGACCACTGGCGTTGAAAAGATCCCCGGCAACCCCGTCTCAGCGACAAAAGATGACAATCAAGCGTATGGCGCACTGTATGTGCCTTTCGAACGTCGCTATTGGAAATGACAAATTAAACTTCAGCGTACTAGAAGTTACAGCTTGAGTGATATTGTGAACAAAAAATTAAAAAGAAACCGGAAGCAATTTTTTTTAACTTGTCCGGGACAATAATTCGTTGCCCGGATAATCTCATTTTGCTATCGCAACGATTCCCGGACGTTCTTCTTTCGCACTCGCCCCATTCTCGTCTTGAGTGCCCGGATAGCGGCTCTCGATTTTGGCTCAAGGCCTCTTGACGGTCGCAGACAACGGGTGCTAAAAGCATTTCATGGTTTATAAGAGATTGCATGATGGTGTAGACATCCGGGGCTGAATTAACAAAGCGTTTTGTTGTTCGTAAGTGTTATTTTGGCCGGTAGGAGGGCGTTAGGAGGGCGTTCGCTAATAGCATGTCCAACATCAGTATTGGTTGGCATTTTCTTACGAACGATTCGAGTGCAAGAGGAAATGCTAGCCAATCCTTATGCTGGACACAACTGAAGGGCACTGGCCAATGTGAAAGAGCAGTGACAGCGACATCAACGAGATATTGCAGAGCGCAGTCGTAAAACGTTGTATATTCAGAACGTGTTATCTTGATAACGCAACAGTGCTGATCAGAGCCAGAAATGCGCTCGTCCTGGCTGATCAAGGCATTCGCGTTTCTCGGCACTATAAGCCCAAGTGCAATAATTAGTGATTGTTTAATGCTGTAGAGGAATAGAAGTTACCGTAGAAGCTTTAAGAATGGAATAGATGTGTTTGTGGCTTTTATACAAGGTCCTCCACAAAAGACCACTATTGCGATCGCACAAGGGAATATCTTACCAGGTACAACCAAGAATCGTTCAGGCTATACTATAGTGACGTCAATTGAAACAGCCGTCATGGTTAAACGAAACTCGCAGGACGTTTATAAATCTGCTGGAACTGACGCCAAGACTTACGAATGTGCAGTTCTCTCAACAGAAGCGAACGCAGCGCAAGGTCACACGTTTGAGGACCATACACTAAAGAAGTTCCCGAAAAGCACTATAGGTGTCAAAAAGTTCGCCCCTGTAGAGCAGCCTATTGAACACGTTTCCATACACAGGAATCTACACAACAAACAACTGAGGTAAACACACCGACGAATCAATTCCTACTGGCAATACTGATATTGTCCATTTTCACCAACTACGCTAAAACAAGAGCGATTATTATGAAAACCGCCGCGCGAGAGAATAAATTATGCAGAAAACCTCACAAAGCACAAAACAATTCTGAACGATCACCATCCTTCACGCTACTTCCATAGAACAATAAAACAGCTTGGCAAATTGGCAAACGAAGAAACAGTTTCACAAACAATGAGGACATCTAGATACAAAATAAGGCACTGCGAAAGATAAATTGAGATAGATCAATCTTCGCAAGCATTGTTCGCGAACTGCGCCATGGCACCTCACTCAGCATGATTCGCATTTCTGCCATCAAATGCCGTCTCGTTGCTCCAGAGGTGTTAGAGGACACAACGCACGTCACCCACCTTCGCGCTTTTCGCAGGCACCCATTACGTTTCGTATCGGTTTCCCCGCACAGCCGAAAGCCTTGAGAAACTCCTCGAAGTTCCGCATCAGCGTCGACGCTCTCATTCCACTCCCGTCGTAGCCCGTCGAGATACAAGCGTGGTGCACAAAGAAGAGTATGAAGAAGACCTGGCTGGCCGACAAGCTGTGGAAGCCGAACACGGGGGCACGGTGGTGCCATCTGGGCGTGGCAAAGGCGCGAACCGTGGATGACAGCGACAAAATTGGGTACTTCAGTTCAGTGTACAAAGCGTCTTCAGCTTGTCGTTGAATGCAGTACAGGTAGTCTACGAGCCCTTTCCACCGATCAATATCCCGTTTTACGTCGTCGAAAATCTTGTCCCATAGGGCGTTCGCAAGCATGACGCCCAGCACGGCCGCGTTGATGACATCAGCGCCGTCGGCTGTGCTGCGGTTTATTGCGGCGGTCTCTTTGCCGAAACTGAGAAGAGCGTAGACGCTGGCCGCGACGGCGATTTGGTTGTCGAATCTGCTGAGGAATATACGAGACAAGTCGACACGCAGTCTGTACAACCCATAGAGGCCCCGCAGGGCGTTGCTGCTGCTTATCTGAAATAAGAATGCACCGTTTTAGTTGCACGCAGGTAGCAACTGGACCCTGCTTCACGTGGCGTACGTCTGAATTGCTTGCAGTTGAGAGCGCGTATACAGACATGCCTCGAAGTCATGGCATCGCGAACACCCAGTGTTTTCTGTCCTGCTTACAGTTACTGTATGGTATATATAGGCGCTCTATTTTTAATTCTCGTTGGCACCGCTAAGCAAAGGTCAAAATTGTGATATTTCTGGTGTTTAAGCAGAACGTCCGCTCACCAGGTGTTTGACACCTTAACTGCTTTCTGGTTGCTTCGATATCTATCCGGGACATCTCGGGGCAATTCAGAGGCGGCCGACAATACATGGCCAGAAAACAATGGGTTCTTGTGTGAAGGAATTGAGAACAGGACTAATGACCATTGATTGCAGTTCATCAGGCTACATCACAGAGTCACCGCAAAAGTTGGCCATCTCACTCTGACATCGTGGGGGTCAGCACTGCGCGAAAGAAGAGTGCCACTGAATATCTGTGGCTTACGATATACACTAATGATGTGTGGTCGGACAACACTGTTAACGATTATAGCTTCATTCACTTCACTCCAACATTACTCAAGATCCTTGTTAAAACTCAATCCAAGCTGATTACACCCTCATAGGCGAAGATGCACTACGTCACTGTTTATGACCCACCTGGCGGGACTGACGTTACAATCACTGACAAGAACAGAGCCGAAAAGCCCGATTAAAGGCAATTGAACATAATAGGCATTCATTTTAAGATTGAAGGAGTAGCAACAGAATGTACAACAAATTAATAGCAGTGGCAATCCAACAATCTACTTGAAAACAGACTTGGCAGCCCCAATTTCACTATGTAGCTGAGCCATGCACCCTTTCGCACGACCTACCAATCCAAGTGATGTCTTGATAGACCCTTGGATAACAGGTTTCATATACTCTTCTACATTTAAACACTCCTTCTGGGTACGATTAAAGTTACGACACACTTATTGTCTTTCTGATGCTGTGCCACCTTTGTGGATAAATATCAGTATGAGGAGGAGGAGGAGTATATTTTAATGAATAGAAGGGAGGAGAGGTTGGCCTGGAGAGCGTGTCTCTAGCCTGCTATTCCTCACTGGGGTAAGGGGAAGTGGGATATACAGGGAGAGGTAGGTTCATTATGGTAGGTACATTATGATATCGTACAATGAGCTACTATTTACACACATTGTCCAATACGCGGTTGTGCACTTTTCACACATCCAAGAGTGCGACATTGGATAATATTCTGAAAGTTCACGCTTTTGCACAATTTACTTTATTGCGCCCGTAAACGACAATTGCTTTTTTCTTTCACTTAAAAGCGTTTTTTTTTTCAGCTTTCTTCTTAATTACGAAAGAAGGCATTTCATATTTCCTTTAATGCGATCTGTTAAAACTATCTGGTGAACTAGAAGATAAGGTTATAACGCAGCTTCTTCAACGAGCAGTGCCGTGCTCTTCTAGAGCGGTTAACACGTTTCTGTTGGGTAGCTTGTCATCGGTCATCGGTCGCTTGTGCTAGTCTTTTTTTCCGCTGCAACTGTACGCACTACATGAGCTGATGAAGACAGAGCAAGGAACGAGGCCGTGCTTGCTTGTAGTGTGCCCGTACCAGAGTCGTGGGGTTATTTGTTGAAACCTAAGTAATGACGAGAAATGTTTCTCATCTATTTTTCCGGAGCGTTCAAGTGTAATTATACATGGTGCTAAACAGATAGCCGGATTTCTAGGTCACAAGTGCTTTTCGCAGTGAAATAAACGGGTTCACCTCTGTCGAGGGGCAGTAAGAGATGTTGCTGCCACCGCTATTTATCGGTAATCGGTAATAAGCGGTAATTACGTCATCACCTCTAATAGAAGCACAGTGGTAGACTACATTCCGCAAATAATGTAATACATAGCGGCATACCGGCCGCGAACACACAAACGAGAGAGAAAAAAATTTACTGCGCAGGTTCGTCCCGCTCGTTACACCAGGCGTTACACCAGGCGTCACACCGTCGAGATCGATTTACCGTCCGCGACCGCGTTGGCGCCCTTTCCGTTTGCGCTTCGACGCCTCGGTGCTCGCTGTGCATGTTCGCGGTGTCTATACGCTTGCGCGTTAACCGCGTTCACGAAGTGAAACGTCACTATAACTTTATTACAATTCTTGTTTACTAATACTACTTTCGACTATCATCTTCATTGCTTCGAGCGAGAGAAAAAAAAGAAAGAAACGGAACTCGCTTGCCTCGCAGTCAGCAGGCAAGAATAACAGATATGGATAAAAACGGTAACACAATCCGAGCGAAATTTTGCGAACGTGGTTGATTTATTACGCATCTGCTATCGAGCAACGTATGCAGCAAAACTAGACGCTTCCTTCCTAACTTTTCGTCTGAGATTCAACTTGTTTGGCTCGTTAGGCGGCGCTGGCTCATTATCTCAGTTAGGGAGCATGTAGGCTCCCTAATCTCAGTCACAGAAAAAAAAAGATAGGTGATGTTTTCGGGCAAAGGTAGCTTCGGAGAACAATTAGTTAAGAGCAACTAGCATAGTATTGAAAGTTTTGCATAAAAGCAAGAGTTGTATCAGATCTTTGTGCATAAGAACTGTCTCGAGTAGAGAAAGCCGATTAATACTGAATTTTGTTATCTGCAATTTTTAATCAGTACGTGTATTTCTTAGGCGATTTGCAGGAATCAGAGCCTTAATTCACAAAACATTTCCTACGCCAAAGTGGAATGTGATAGTCAGAATATCAGCGAAGGCAGTCGGTCAAAATCAAAGCTTCTCACGAAAGAAAATCTTTCTGAATTAGGTTCTCGGGGCGCTTGTGGAAATGTAAGGTTTCGAACAGACCGCTTCCAAAGATCGAAAGGTCGAAGCCAAAGACAAAATTTATAGTGCAGTTAAACGATCGGACGCTGCCACTGCTTTATTTATAGGTAAACAATAACCTCGTTACCCACCTGATAATAAGAGCTCCGGATTTCAAACTTATTCTCGAAGTAGTCCTCGCTTATGAAGGGGAGATAGCGCTTGTAGGGGGCCGTCAGGTTTCCCGGCAAAACAATATGAATGCTTCGCACCGCATTCTGCACCTCGTTGGCGTGCAGGTGGGCGGAGAACAAGACTTGGGCGTCAGCAATCACGGCTTCAGAGACCCTGTTAAACATTTCTAGCACAACCTGGTCACGGTCTGGGCTGGTCATCCGCTGCGTCGCCAACACATCCCAGAGCGGATACAGTTCCATGGTCAGATATTCGCAAAGTGCCGCGTGATCCGCTAGGCTAGCCGCCTGCGCAATTTCTTCGTAAAATGTGCTCAGCGTCGCGTGTACGGCGAAGTACAGTTGCGCCGCTTCTTGAACGAGGGTGTTCTGGTCCGTCAATATGTTTAAGACTGCCGTGACATCGGGTGGGTTTTCAATGGCAATCACTGGGACTGCGCGCAAAATCTCCTGCCACGAAGATATGCCCTCCTTTGGAAAGTGTTCGTCTAGCAACGGCATCGGGACGATAGAGTGCTCATCATCGGAGGTCTTGCGGGCTCTTCGGAATCGGCGAATTACATTAAGCACGTCTGCGCTGGAAGCGCTCATACCAGCGTGTCTCTTGGCAGCCTCCAACATGGCATCTTCGGCGCTGGACGCTTCGAAATCGATATGTGGCGCATGCTGAAAGTATATGATGTAGGTGGCTTCATTCTTCTCGAACGACGATTTGTAGTAGGCGTTAAACACGCTGAAAATTTCGTACCTGAAGTGTAGCAGACCGACAAGCTTGATCAGGTCCACATTGCCCGGCGAGCTCGTAGATGTTCCCGACCAGCGGCGAAAGAGGTCGATGACGGCCTCCACTGCATCCTCGGCAGTGAACAGATTTTTGACGGCAGCGATGAGGCAGCTCTTGTGGTTCGCCCAAATTATATCGCTGACGGGCGAGCGCAGTGTGGCCTGGAGAGTAGGGTGAACCACGACCGATCTGAATGCTCGAACCGCAATCGCCCTGCGGTCCACTCCGCTCTTTTTGTAGCAGGCATAACTGAAAAAGTCAGTGCAGGGATCGTTTGACAGGTTGGACAGCGTCATTATCGTCTCCGTGGCGTCGGGGCAGCAGAATGGCGGAATTTCGGGCAATTCGCCGTTGGAGCCTGTGGAGTCGTGCATCAGAATCCACACGAGTGCCACCAATGCAGAAAGAAGTGGTGGCGCAAGCAGAACGAAAAGCGCACCGACAGCGCGAGGGCCAGAGCTGCTCGCCGCCTCGTCGTTGGGCATTTGCTGCGGGAAGCGTCTTCTGAAAACCAGCAGGTCTTCGGCGGACAACCCGTGCAACGCTACGGCTTCTTCTTCTCTGGCCCGCGCCACGTGGCATACGACCGACACGAGCCGTGCCATAACCAGTGCAGGCACTCAGAACGAATTAGTGAAGAAGTTTTTCATAAACACCGAGGTAATTACTCGCATTTTTGATAATACCCTTCCCAAAGGCTTTTGTTCGGGATGAGAGCTGTTTGTCATTGGGTGGTCGCTTTCTCTTACGACGTGTTCTCTTTCAGGATTTGCCCACAACAAGCATTATCATGCAGCATTACATCACAAGCATGCAGCATAGCATCATGCAGCATTATACAAGCTTTACACATCTACCCACAAGGGTAAAAAAGAAGCACTTCGAAGAACATCAAACATCGAGAAATAACTACAACTTCCCAAGTCAGGCGTTACTGTTGCGATTATGCGTTGGCCCCGCGGCTCCAGTCGCTGACCCACGTCCTGGGGCTGGAACTTGCAGCCCCTTTGTGGAGCAAACACTGTTACGTTCGGCGTGTTCAGTTCCGGAGGGCGGATGCCGGCGTCTTTGCGACATCGACGGCAACAGCATTCCACTGAGCCAGCGTGAACGCAGATGTGCTGCCAAGTAAGGTATTCCTGCAAGAGGGAGGTGTCATCGTGGCTATAGGTGCCTCGATGTCAGCAAGCGTGTCATCGAGGAACCCTATTCGTGGCAGAGCGGTTGAGAACTTCTGACCCACTCTTCTCGAGTGACTCATGGACACCGTCACTGTGAAGCCGTCTTCGGGGGTTATGTGTGTTTTTTTTTTTTTTTTCAAGATTCCGGTTAATTGCCGGTATTCGCCATGAAAGCTACAGCGCAAGCTTCAACTGTTCCCGACTCCATTCCTCTCGTCTGATTCCTCAAGTGTACTCCTTGTAAATGCTTGAAATGTGGTTCTGGCGCAAGGAAACTAAGTAGAAAGAAGGGACTGAAAGAGCGCTCTTTCTGTTCCTGCTTCTTTCCGCTTAGTTCCCTTGTGCCAGAACACATTTCAAGCATGAACCAACTAGCCCAACATCGCATTCCTTGTAAATAATGTAAACATATGTTGTTAAAAAGTCCCGAATGTCGGGCCAAGGCCTCTCCTGCTTTAAAGTGTACGAAAGCCGTACGTCTTCGAACCCACGGTTGCAACATTAATGTGTGTGAGCGAATGCGTGCGAGTGTGCTTGTGTGCTCGTGAGCGCGCTGATTTGTCTCGCTTTTCACTTACCTCATCATTTAGCTCTTTCATCCTAATCCCTCGGACTTGAAAGCTAGGCCTGTGGCTAGGCTAGGCGTTCTAACTCTAATTAAACTCTTCACCCTCCCCCCCCCCTTAATTGGGGGGGGGGGGGGTGCAATGAGGTAACTCACTATCGCAGAGCCAAAGGCGGCACGTGTTACTGTTCCGCTCTTTGCAAACTGCCTGTCGGCACAGTGAAAGAGCCCCCCCCCCCTTCCCCCCCGCATTAACAGTTCAAGATAACGTCACTCCTGTGCTACAATTAGCTACAATCAGCAATGCGTTGCTGTTAGTAAGGACAAAAGGTAGCCGTTCGTGACTGCCTGCAACGATTTGTTATGTCGCACTGGGAAACACTTAACCCTACACAACGTACGAAGCGTTAAGCTATGTTTTCTCTTCGGCATCTGCGTTAAACGCATTCTATTTTCCCACTCTTCGGCTGCTTGAAGCTGCGATGGTTAAATTTGGCAGTGCAGACGTTGGCCACGTTTGCGGCTCACTTAAGCCTCATGAAACATTCAAGAGAACACGCGGCCAGCTACGTTTGGTGGGCTTAAACTACGCGTGGAAGCTTCACTGCAGAGACACGACAAAAAGGAAACAATTAATCACAGGTATTTGCAACATTTTAGGCAACACTAAGTCAGCAGTTAACGTTCGCCTCACAGACACCCACTACTCAAGAAGAGTATTTACAGCGTCACATGGCCCTCCACGTACGCTGCTGACGTCACGCTTTCCACACCTGCCGCCGATGGTCGAACGCCTGTAAGCGCAGTACGTCGCTTTATTTTCGAATATTAAATTACGGGTTCTATAGGTATGTACTCAAGACAAACACTAAATCAGCGTATGCTGATTTAAAATTTAAAAAAAAACTCAATCTTCGTTGATTTCGGGGTACTAGGTTGCTTACTAGAATAGAAAATGGAGATCAAAGTCCAATTCCTTTAATATCGCGCCGAAACCCCAGCTTAGGTACGTTATGAAGACGTCGTAGTTTTCAAACGTATCTTTTCGTATTTGGGTCGTTGTCCCTCAGTAAAAGTTCTTGAAACTTGTCAAGTTGAGTCCTATGCTCTTTTGGAATGCAGCCGATTTATACCGATGAAAAAAAATCAATCTTAGCGGACTCAACAATTACCTGTCCTTATCAACCTTATCTGGCATGATCCGACCCTTATCAACTCTTATCGGTCTTTATCAACCTCATCGGACTTGACCCGATCCTCGACAACCCTTATCGGTGCTTATTAACCTTATCATAATCGTTCCGACCATTGTAAGCCCTTATCGCCCTTTAACACCTTATCCATCCACGTCGAACAATTATCAACCGTGATAAGACCCATCTAACCCCTCATCACTCCTTATCATCCTTATGAACTCATCGACTGCTCACTGACCACCACCAACATTTTTCCTTTCGAATTTGTTTTATACAATAATTTCGCTATAGCGATTCGTCTTACGTGACATACGGGCGGACGGAAGGGGTTTCTCGTTGGGTAGGCATAGAAATGCTTACGCATTTAATAACTGTACCCAGCATACGCCCTCAAAATACATCGGCTGGTGCGCGAACATCAAGGAGGCGTCGCCACTCGTGTTTCGTGCTTACGTTCTTTCTGGCTTACCACACCTTCTCTTACGGAAAGAGTGGATTTTTCGGTATTCAGAGTGCGCCAGTTCACCAGTACAGCTTAAAATCATTTTTCTCTTTGGTGTTCCTCTCTAGGCAGTACGGTGAGGGACGCTGTTATAGGGCAGCCGCGGCCGGGAATCGAACCGGTGACGTCGTGTTTTAGCAGTGAAACGCGGTATACTTACCGAACCACACGGCGGATACTTCACTATGGTTTCTACTCTCAGTTATTGCTAATCGTGCGAGGCACCCTTCGAAACCCGCATGAGAACGTAAAGGAATTTAACTGCGTCCAAAGTTTAAGCTCAGTGCCTTTAGTCTGTTGTCTGCGCCAATCGTTTACAAATAGCGAACAAACTTATAAGCTACACTGCAGCGCTCGCTAGGCAATTATGGCGAATAAGGTCATTATATACAATGTATATTTATTAAAAAGACTTCAGTCTGTGCACACACTACACTATCTCCTCCTGCCCCGCAATCAGAGTACAGCAGGAAACCGGATTTTCTGTTCATTGACCTCCCTGCCTCGATAAGTTACAAATAGCAAACGCACACTTCTACCCTGTAAGGGGCCATCCGCCACACGGTTAAGACAACTGTAGTGATTATAGTTGTGCGCGTTACAATTATCCCAGCTCGTCTTTTGAAAACACCTTCAGTCTGCACATGCTGTACACTACACCTGCACACATTTTCAGCTCTCTGTCAGTATAATCGGTCCAACATCGTTGAGCGAGTTGTGCAGCATGAAGGAAAGAAAAATATTAGGAGGGTGCGTGACGTCATCCTCCTGACGTAAGACACCGCCCCCCTCCTCCGGAGCCCATCTACGCGATGACTCTTGGGAAATAAGCCCTACGTGGTTGCCAAACCTTTCAAGGAATTGTTTCGTAGCTATTAGTAACGCCCTGTTAGCAACGCCCTAGCTCCTAGTAACGCCCACGTCACAATCGGCCCTTGCCACACGTTCTCCGCTCTATACTCTTCCCATATTCTACGTGCACTCGACGGCTAGAACTTACCGCTTGCCTATTCCGTAGTGACGGCCTATTTCCCGTGAGCATTTCCTTCGTGTATTTCATTGCAATTATATAAACACTCCAGGCGAGTTTTCGCCATCATGATCCGTATAAAGTCCAAGTGCGATAAGAATAAGCTGCCTGCGCACCGTATGCTGCAAGTGCGAGGGCACGCCTGCGAGCGTGAGCCGAGAAGCATGATTTCTTGGTCGCACCGCTTCTCCATGCCCGCGATGTTAGAGGTCATGTTATCGTGGTCTTGTACAGGGGGAAGAGCGCGCGCGTCTTCTCTAGCCCGGTCGCGGCTGCGCATGGCTGTCCGCGCGGCTTAGCGCATACGCGGTCCGCGTGCCGCGTGTTGGGGGGCTCACCGGTAACCCACCGGTTTTTCTAACATCTCCACCGGCGGCACCGGGATTTGAATTCGGTACCTCCCGCATGCGAGGCGGGTGCTCTACCGCTAGGCCATCGCAGATGCCTCATCGCAGGTGCGAGGTCTAAGGGCGAGCCGAAATGACTGGTGGCTTCATGCGTGCTGTCTTCCCGCGCGCCTAGTGTAGGAGGTCGCGTAATCCGAGTTCTGGAAACGCGGCAGAGTTGAAATGATGAAACGAGCGGCAGCACGAATCGATCACTCCCTGGTGCCGGCGCCCATCACACACGCGTTGTGACCGCGAGTGCTCGCGGCCATCGTGTGAGACCTGCCTGCGCGCGAATGTTTAGCATACGAACGCTTACTGCAACTTACACGGTCTATTAAAGCTGCGAACCTTCCTTCGTGTAATTATTTGCTATCGTTATGAATGCTTCGCCTATCGGCCGAAAGAGCCACTTTTCATGACTAGGCTTCAGTAGTGCCAAAATTCGCTCCCTCAAAGTATTTTCCTTTCTCCATGTTGTGCAGTGCAGGCTCTCTGTATGCGCGCACACACATTGACACGTAATATATGGCTCGAAACTGATTACTGCTCACGCAGAAGAACGAGGAGCGAACACGAACGGTGAAGTCATGCCACTACGCGACTACGAACGTTCCTGCGCAGCCGGAGGATGTCGCAACAACAAGAAACTGTGCGTGCGACGGTACGTGAAAACAGGAAAAAAAATAGTTATATCTATGTATGCAGCGACCACCAGTAATGAAGAAAATCAAAAGAAAGCGGTAGCAAACAGGCCAGATCAGAGAAGAGCGAGAGACGTACAGGTGCATGTGCAAAATTTATTTACAAGGCTTTTGGCAGAGTGCAGGTACACGAAGCCGTTTCCAAATAGCTGCAAATGATATTGATGTACAATGCCCTCGTGTATAGAACGTCTTTCAAGAAAGCCAGGAATAAGCGGACAAAATATGCGCTCATTACGGCTGCACACTACATTTTAATAACAGTATAATCTAAGACAGTGATATTAAGACAGCAGCAAAGACAACATAAGCAAAGGAATACCAGTAACAAGCTTTCAAATCACTGAAGTTGGCGTAGATGACGAGCGAACTAGGAAACATCAGTAAGAGATGTAGGAATGCGTAGTAACATAGAGAGTAACAATCTTATAATGCCGCTACTGCAAGCTGTGCATCAGAGAAGTTCGATTGACAATATATTCAATAAAAAATAGAACCAAATGCCGCAACGGGCTCTTCTTGAGAAAAAAATAGGTATGTTCATTTTAAGGAACACGCTTCTTCTCATAAGCTTCTTTCTCACAGCTTTTGCAGGTGTAAGATCCATATACATTTTTATATTATTGCATGAAGCACACGATACAGCTCATTTCCTGTTGTGAAAACTGAAATGAGCGAACTGTTTCCCGATTTCTCTTGCTCTACGCTGCAACATAAGATGCACATAACTATAATTACACTTCACGATCATTTGTATGCATCGTAGGGGAATATCAAACAGTAATGGGCTCGTGTAACGCATAACAATACGCTGAAGTATTTTCCTGTCAAAGCAATTGCAGTAAGTTCGTGTGCCACCGGAATAAGTACTCCAAAGCAAGAAAACTGAAACTCGAGATCCCATCAAAACAGCCTAACACGAGGAAATTGGTATAAAATAAAGCACGAATGAAGGCCCAGATTTTTTTTAAGATGAAAGAGAGAGAGAAACCATACACATGCCGGTATTTACAACAAAGCAGCCTTGCCAAGTTTTGGCAATACGCTGCAGTATGACGAAGGGCTCTAGAAAATACGAAGCATTATTTTTAGAAATAATCACCAGGCCCCGAGAGACAAAACACACATCACATAAAATATAGCTCGTTTCTACCGAAAAAGTACCACAGTGAAAATGACAGGGCAAACTGGACGTGGTGCGTGATTGTAAATCAAGTCAAAGTCTTCCTTTATAGACAGACTATGAAACAAGGAAACTAAAAAAAAAAAAGAAAGGTTAAAAACTCAATAAATGCTTATAACGCAAGCCTTCAAATCGAGGTTTAAAGAAAACAGATAATCATCACTAAAATGCAAAAGTGTCTATTTCCAGCATCTTTGGGCAACGTTAGGGACGATACTAACGACCAGTAGCTAACCGCAGCGCTGGAAACTAGCGCAGCAGGCTCATTTAATGTGCTTGCGGCCGTTCATTCCGCACAGTAATTGAGCAACAAGAGAAAGCACAGCGAGCAAAGCATAGGGTTTTCCGAGGGCTAACGTTGCGCTGGTCATGCGTTCACTATTCCGGGCAGGCGACCACAAAAGGCTGGTACGGCACACTGCGGCTTGCCTCGTGACAGCGGGTCACCCAACGGGGCCGTAGGAACACCAGCGACTCGTTCGCGCACAGCGCCTGCAAGAACGAGTTTTTCAAAATCAGAAAGAGGCAACACCCGCGAAAAGTAAACAATAGAGAGAAAGCAGAGAGAGACGAAGATGCTGGCTTCAATCAGAAACTATAGAGACATTAGATTTTCTAATGGCCTGGCATGCTAATCTATGTACTGGCTTGGAAATCAAATGTGGCGCAGAGAGAGAGAGAGACACTTATTATGATATAAAAGCTGAGAGGTCGGCCTGAATCTAAGTTCTGGCCTGCTACTCGGCAGAGAAAGTGAAAAAGGTAAATGTGTTGAAGTTGAGGGCTCAAGTGGTGGTTTGAATAAAGATGAACAGCGAGTACTCTTTATATTCTCAAATTCAGACAACTCTGAAGCAAAAAATTTGACGATAGCCGTTTGACGCCGCCGGCAAGGGTCCAGACAAAGGTTGATTGGCCAACTCTTGAAATTGCTCAACCAGTGATTGTCTTTCCATAGCATACAGCGGGCAGGTGCACAACACGCGTTCTGTAGTCTTGGGTATATATCGCACTCCTGGCAGTCGCACATGAAGCACAGTGCTAACACAAAAACAATCGGTACAAACACGCATGCACCCATCGAACCCAGTTACGAAGTAACATTCAGGTCCGTAAACCTCGAAAAGCCCATAAACGCTCTTGTTGCGCGCCACCCGCGCAGGCGATGCTTCTCCGCGCTGAGAATGGCCCCTAGTTGTGCAAATGTAGCGCGCGATCTTCAGCTGCAATGGAAATTAGCAGGGGATAAGCGTAAAATTCATCTAGAAATAGAAAAAGGTAGTCTACACTGTTAACACTAAGGCCCTCTGGAAAACAGCACACCGAAGACATAGTGAAACTATTCACTGAATTTCACACGTTAGGCAGTATAGGCCCCATTAAACATAGCACGTTGAAACCAGAGATAAACATGGGAGAGAGAGAGAGATGAAAGCAAGGAAAGGCCACCAGGTTAACCAGAACAAAAGCCCAGTTTGCTACCCTACGCTGGGAGATGGGGTATGTAGAAAGATAAGAAGGAAAGAGTGAGAGAGAATGAAACAGAGCACATGTACACATGTAATCACTGCAGTTCACAGCCCAGGATAACAGTTGACACTTGTCAACGCTAGTCTCTCGAGCAGGTTTCTAGTCCTTAAAAACTGCTACTAGACGGGCATACCGTTTGTTACCCTACACAGGAGAAAGGGATAACGAAGTTAAAAAAAGGAAATGAGGAATGTGAACACTCCGCGCACAGATGACGGTTAGAACGGAATGACAACACAGACGGTCATTCAGGCAGGTATAGAGCTCAGGAACTGTAGTCGCGCTCGAGAGCAGAACACAGAGAAAGCAGCAGATGGGCTATGACACACACACACACACAAAAAAAAAGCGCAGACTCTCCTCTCCTATTCACTCTCCTTGTCCCGACGACTCACGGGAGCGGGCGGCTGCGGTGCGCTACGCGGAGAATAAATTACCGCAGCCGCCTCTCGGTGCTCCCAAAACCACTAAGATGGAGGGCAAATAGGAAAGAACGGAGCATAGGCGAGCATGAAAGCCGCACTGCACGAAAGCAAAGGATCGATTCATCGGGAATCCGCACTGCGCTGAAGAGCACCTTTGCAGGCACGGAAGGGGAGGGGCCGGGGGGGGGGGGTGACGAGCACATGTGCTCGAGTACTACACCCTTTTGCAGCCGCGACGCTACGCGCACTCCATTTGCAAGTCGATGTGCGCGATCGAGTTCGGCAACGTTACGTATCGGTAGAGCGGAGCAAAATGGACGAGAATGACGAGAACAGCGCGAACAAGGTAACGTCAAGCACAGAAGTTGTTCCCACGGCGCAATTCGGTGCCAAGGAATTCTCTCCAAGTGTGCCACTGAACCATCCCGCCTACCCAACTACCCACCCCAGCATACATTTTCGGAAGTTTGCCAAAAGCACGTACGCCAGTTCAAACGTGAAGGGGAAAAAAAGAAAGAAAGAAATGCGAGGTTCTTCGCACTGGCAGTGCGAACGAAGACGGGCGTTGGACTTCGAGGTTTGCAGCAGCACAAAATTGTAGAGTGACACAGACAGAGAAAGGAAGGAAGGAAGGAACAGACGTGGACGTAACAACGTACGACGGCACAGTGCAGACGAAGTCGCAACGGCTGACAACCACTGGGAATACCCTGTCTACACCGACGGGTGCTTTTACGGCTGATACGCTTACACCACGTACCAACCACGGTCGTTCGTACATCAGCCGATGACCCTGTATGAATGGAAGTCGATGTGAAGGTTCAGTGCTCGGCGAATTAATGCGCGCTGGCGACAGCAGCGCTAACACTTTTGCATGTCACACTTTATGTGAGGCACAGAGGAGGGGGGTGCAGTGAAATCCCTTTAAGACTGGGAACGGCTACGAACGGAACAAGCAAGATGTACCCAGCCAGATTTGAATTTGGCTTAATTTTCATGCGTTATACACGAAGAATGATGAGAGAATTATTGAAGCAGCTTCTAAACAAATAATTAAGAAAGTGACCATTTAAATGCGCACTGTCACCATGTGCAATGAATGAAAACACCAAGTAGGTGAGACAGCGAACTCATTACTCGACGTCCGAAAAAAGAAAAACAAATTGTACTTTATGTCCGCTCCAACAACTTCTATTAATTTTTCTGTCCTTCTTTGTCCTTCCTTCGTGCATAAAAGATAGCACTGCTGAAAAATCACGTATGTGCGAGCGTGCCTGAGGAAAAATTCCTGGATGACTGCAGTGATCAGTAACGAGCAGATGTGCCAAGAAGTTGCATATGCAAAATTGTTTTCCTTTCTTTTACCGAGGTATTCCTTAATCACGTCGTCGGGGCTTAATAACGACTTAGTGACCTCTAATAAAAAGGCCATCGACAACTTCAAGCACGACATGAACACAAATTACAATCAAGCCACATTTTATTCCGCATGGTGTGTCCTGGCAGGATGAAGTTCGGCGCTAGCCCAAATTAAAATCAATTGCTCCGTAATAAATAACACACCTACGCTGCTAGCTTTTCCTCGTCTGAGCTGCGTGTTTGTATCTTGACCGTAGGAAGCAATGCTCCGAGCCTCGCGCGCGTGTTTGAATTGTCCCGCACGCGTGATCCCTGGTTACGCGACCCAGGAATATATTCGTGAGCCACTAGGGACCGCGACGAGGCTTTGCTTTCGAGAACGTGGTCCGCCAGCCCTGAATATTTCAGCGCTCCCTAGCGGCGGCACTTAAGAACTCACAGCGAAGTGCATCAACTTCATCCGCTTCTCTCGCTCGGGCTCAATCTCCCAGTCATTAGGCGATCCACCGAGAAATTGGAGCTGGTTTTCGCTTTGGCCGGACTTGCCCTGCCGGTTCGTTGGGCGCTCAGGGTACCGTTCGGCTCCTTCGTTATTCATGCCGCGGCTGCTCCCGCCAACCCCCCCCCCCCCCTCTCTTCCCTCCCCTCCTAACCAACGCGCCGCATAATGAAGGGCTCGTTTCACGTTTCGCGAACCCGCGTGCAAGTAAAAAAAGTCCGGCCCTTCTCATTGCAAAACCTGCAGAGACGCATCGGCTCGCCTCAGAACTCTGCGCGCCACTGCCCCCTCCCCCCCCCTCCCTCGATCGAAGAAAGGAGCATGAGGATGGAATAACATTTATTAGCTTCACAGTAACTAAGGCCCCAGTTCGGGTCTCTAGGGTGGATTCGGGTCTTCTAGCCCAGTACTTCGTGATGTGCTACATGGCAACCGGCCACCATATATTTTCGAGTGCCCGACGGCGGAGTGGTGCTCTCTTCCTAGCTGCCGGGACGCTTGTGGTAAGGAAATAGTTTGACAGCATGGTGTTTTCGGAAGTGGATGCACCGTGGCACTTCCACAACGCGTGCGCACTATATAGGTAGAGGCCCCCACACTCTCTATGGGTTCGGGGAGCCTGGGTCCCTGTTAAAGTTGATTTAATTGATTAATGGGGCTTAACGTCCCCAAGCTATGCTGGGGGCTATGAAAACCGCCGTAGTGGACGGCTCAGAAATAATTTCGACTGCCTTGGGTTCTTTGCCGCGCACATAAAAAGCACAGTACACAAGCGTTTTAATGTGTAAGCATTCTTTGTCGAGTACCCCGGTAAAATATGTCAGTGCGAAAAGTGTAACGCCTTGTATTTGCATAAAAATAGCGCAATTTGCGAAGTTAAGCATTTAATCGTTATAATAGTGTAAATGTATACGACTGGTAGCTTGATAAGCGATAAGGAACAATTGATTTATTTTTTTTAATGATCAGACAGAAAACCGTTCTCGTCTGGCCGCCTTGAAAGCTTACTTTCCCGCATTAGGGTTGTGTGTGCAGAGAAGCCTGCTGTGTGGCTGCAGAGTGTAAAAATATAAAACAGATTGGTACATGTGACAATAGTTTAATAATAGTAATAAATTATTGGTGACGTTAAAAAAACTGTCAGCTTTTCCACTGGGCTGGAGATGGAAGACCAGCGAAGCTGTACTATGGTGGGAATTATGTACTTCAAATTATGACTATTAACATGTGATGAGTGAGTGAAACAACTTTGCTGAGACCAGCGGATTGAGGCCTGGGCCTAGGCCGCGCCAGGGGCGGTAGAGAGACCCTGTCTCCCGGCCGCCTCTCGAGCTCGCTGGATGGCCCATAGTTGATCTGGCAGATCTGAGCTGATCAGCGCGGCTTTCCACCGCTCCCCAAGCTGTTCTGGGGAGACTGCATTTTTATCTTGAACATGTGCGCAATCCCATAGAATGTGTTCTAGGGTGGCGTGTTCTGTGCTACATAATTTGCACAAGTCATCTGGGTATAGTGCGGGGTAGATGCGATGTAGGTGCACCGGGTTGGGGAAGATTCTAGTTTGAAGTGATGGTGTAATTGGTTATTTGAACTATTAAAGAATGAGAAATACATATGATCCGGTGGTTTTAATTTATTTTCTGACCACAGGGACCATGGCCTTATGGTCGCTACGGTACACCGCCATAGGGTGTACGGCAAAGGTTGGCACGTTCTTCATAAACACATCAGCAACGCCGCGCACGTTCGGTGCGAACGCGGGCCAAACGCCGACGCCGTCGAGAACAGTTCTGCGCGTTGCTGATGCTGCTCCCCTCCTACCCTCCCGTCCCCCCACAGCCTTTCGAGCGACGGAAGCAGTCGCGTTTGCTCTCCGCCGTGCGTTCGCTCCCAGTGAAAGCGCGCGTCCCTCGTGCGCTCTCACTCGAACATACAGCATACGGCCTATGAGAGTTTTTTTTTATTGCGATAGCAATTATATGGACACTCAAAAGCAGATTTCTGCCGTCGGCGTCGCCGTCGCCGTCGCCGTCGCCGTGAGGTTCCGTATGACGTCATTTGGAGATGAAATCGTCGCGCGCCGAACGCTGTATGTGCGAGTGAAAGGGCGCGAGGGGCGCGTCTTTCACGGGGAGTGAACGCACGGCGGAGAACAAACGCGCGTTCTGCGCCGTGCTCGCTTAAGGGCTGCAGAATTAGGCGTCTCGTTTCTCCTTTACAATCACCATATATGTAGAGCAAACGCGCCTTCTTCAGACGCGCGAGAGGCCGTGGGGGAGGGGGAAGGAAGGGACGCGACGTTTAGCTGCGGCACCAAGTGCCTATTTTTTATATGAGAGGCTCCAGCAACAGTCACCAACGCCGCACGCATTTAGAGCTAACGCGGGCAAAACGCCGATGGCGTCGACAACAGTTCTGCGTGTTGTTGCTACCAAAGCCGCTCACCTTACTTCGTATGAGATTGCTGTGTTGCTATCGCATTCATTGCTTCGCCCTTAGGGCGAAACTGTGACATTTTTTTCTACACGCGGACACGACCATCGGAGACGGATCCCTTAACAGCTTCGCTGTAAAACTGGTGCCGTCGCCGCGTCAAGGTCGCAACAAAATGTCAGTTTCGCCCGAAAGGCGAAGCATCGATTGCGATAGCAATTGAATTAGTATATTAGTTTTATCGGTCGAAGTTACATTCGCTTACTAACTCAATTAACAAGCACGGTGTCACGCGCGCACAGGTAAACATGAACACATCTCGTTCGATGACCGCGGAATCTCGCCGTCAAAACGCTCAAGTGAGCAAGCGCGCGGTAGCAGCGAGCGAGCGAATTGACTTTCGTGCTGTCTCTCGCTTCAAGGCGAACGAAACGTCGAAAGCACAGCGCATACGAAGCTACCGGCACTCGGCGTGGCGTACTTTGTCCACATCGCAGATATCTTTAAAGATGAGACCCGCGCGGGCGCGCACTTTGTCTACATCGCAGATCGCTTTCAAGATAAGGCGCTCGCGCGTCCGCGCCGTAAGCAGCAGCCGCCGGGTAGAACGTTCCACCCCCCACCCACCCACCCACCCTCCCTCCCTCCCTCACTTCGCCCCCGTGCCTCGCGCGCCACAGAAGACGACGTACCGTCTTCCCTCGCGCACGCGAGATTAAGCCGCGACCATCGGCTGGCCCTCGCAAGTTTTCACTCGCACATACAGCGTATGGCGCGCGGCGACGATGTTATCGTGCTCGGACTTTATACGGAAAATGAGGCGACGGCGACAATGGCGATGGAAGAAATACGCTTGGAGTGTCCATATAGTTGCTATCGCAATAAAATGAAAAAAGATCAAATAAAATAAAAAAGGGGGAAAGACAGCCGTGGTCGGCGCTCCGGCTCGTTTGACACGATCGCTTTGAAGGGTCTATGCAGCTTCCTGGCAACTCATTTTCACACCCTTCAGTACAAGGGTTTCATTGGCACAAGAAAAGCGATGGGTAGACATGCATAAGATAGGGAAAGCAAGTAAGCAAAAGCGAAGTAGCAGCCGAGCCAAAGAATGCTTACGCTTTGGTAGAAAATTCACAAAATTTCTGTAGCATTTCTTGCATTCCGTCCCCACCAGAACGCGGCCGCCGCTGACGAGAATCGAACCAGGGACCCCTAAGAATGCATCGCTTACAGTTTGGTGTAAGTAATGCGTGTGCGCGTTCGCGCTTTCTGCATGAGTTAGGCTTAATTCTTCTGCAGAATGACTGAAAGGTGGGCAAGTTGGTGCGGATTTGCAGCGATGCCTGCGCAGCGCAACGTAACACGGATAAATGAAGAGAGACGAAGAAAAAGAGCCAGGACACACGCTGTACTCACAAGCGATTTTTACAGCGAAAGTTGTACATGGCTAGGCGAAACGAAAAACCATTCGCACACATATTTCGATAAAGGTCTCCATTGGCTGCGCCGTCAGTTACGCCGTTCTCTACGTCGCACCAGAGTGCGCGCGCCATTGGCAGCGCCGTTAGTGACGTCGTTCTCTGCGTCATACCCAAGCACGCGCGCCAAGTGCCGCTCGAGAAACTCCCGCCGAAAGCGGGCGTTGGCCCCGGCGAACGCGTTCCCGCCATTGCCACGTTGACGCTGCTCTGCCCGCAACGCCGCCTCCTCGGCTCGCAGTTGTCGCTTGCGTTTGATATTTCGAGTTACCTCGGCGTCGTGGTTAGCAGCATCCGCCCGCCATTGGCGCTTGCGTTCCACTAGAAACACAAACATGTAACCAATAATTGAGAAACGCTTGAATACAGCATCGGGATTAACCCACTGCTAAACACCGGGGCGGCAAGTTTCAGCTTCGCTGATTAACCATCTGTACGGAGTGCTTGGACGGTGTGTGTGTGTGTGTTTTTTTTTTATTGAATGACAACGCTTACATATAATGCTAGAAGCAACAGAACACAAAGGTAGGTCGATTCATAAAGGTAAATTGACAAAGCCAAGCGAGGTTTCCCCTGCTGAATGCGTGCGGAATGGTGTGTAGAGAAGATAGGGTGCAGTCCTGGCAATACCCTAAAATCTTTATATAGCCTTGCTTGGCGTTGCATCTTCCTCCCTTTTCGGGGATTGAAACTGTCAACAAACCAAAAGACAGCAGGTCCCGTATTATCTGCGTGGATGAGATGGTGTGCTCCTTGACTGCCTAGACCCATTGAACACGTGTACGTGCAGAATCGGATGTACACTATCACGACGGAATGAAACGCGAACAGCGAAGCGCGTGGCTATCACATGCTGTGCCGTCTAACGGTGCCCACCACAGACTCGGCGCATGCGCAGTAAATTTACGGTGTTCGCGACTTCGCATCTCGCTTTCATCTTCTCGACCTCGTCTCACGTTATCAGTGTTTCGATATCATGCCGCAGGAGCGCTGCGAGCGTCTGCATTCGAAAGTCACTATACCTTCGGAAAAGTACCGCCATCCTTTGAACAACGCCGCTTCCAAGGTCGATCCAATTGGTCGCGAAGCTTCGGGCGAAAAGCGGTTCAGAACGAATTGTCACCGACATCAGCAAGGGTGGTTATGGGAGCAGCGATTGAGGCGCGACCACGGAGTAAGATTAAAGCCCCTATATAAAAAAGTAGCGACACTCTCCTCCTCCACCTTCCCTCCTCCTCGATTCTCCTCTCTTTCGCGCTCGCTCCTCGACCGTGGCGCCGCCTACACCGCTCGAGCGTAGCAGACGACCTTTCGCAGAGTGAATGCGCGCTTAGCAAGGCGGTGCGTTTGAGCGTTTGCGTTTGCTTTCTAGCTTCGAGTAACTTCGTGTACAGCATAGAATTTCTGTAAGGAGGGTTATATAAATTCAGTGATGGCAGGTTTTCATTTATTCCTGTTTTGAAAACTTCTTTTAAGTACCTAAACGAGCGCCAACGCCGTACCATGACGACCCCGAATGTATCGCGTGCGCTACAATTAGGTACGTAACATTTGTCAAGCGCGTGTCGCAAGATATTGTTGCGAATTGGTGTAAATAATAAGTTTGTGATCGAATGTCAACATCTTGGCCTCCACCAAGCCCTCGGTAACCTAAATAATCCGCACCGTCCATACCATGTGAATTCGCGACGCGTATCAGATGACGTAAAAAGGCTGATAGAGGACACAAACAATCGCTGCCCTGAAGGTTCGATGGGGCATTACAAGCTACAAAGCTGCCTACATGCGTGCTTGCCAATCTTATAAGCACGCGCCAAGGCTCGGGGTGGGCGCTGGTCCTATTATGTTTCTAGTGCCTCATACTCGACAGAATTTTGCGCGGTCGGTCATCCAGTCGGGACTCTGCGTACATAGAAAATGAAATCACTTTTTTAGCATTCGCTCGCGA
This sequence comes from Dermacentor silvarum, assembly GCF_013339745.2. Taxonomy (NCBI): domain Eukaryota; kingdom Metazoa; phylum Arthropoda; class Arachnida; order Ixodida; family Ixodidae; genus Dermacentor; species Dermacentor silvarum. Next base: position 125,422,937 of record NC_051159.1, read on the forward strand.
AGCGGGAAGGCGGTAACAGCGCTTCACTCAGTCTCAAACTAGAGCATAGTGAGCTTACGTTCAGTAAATTATTTTTTCAGGTTTGTGACTTGTCACGTTAGCTCGTCCGTTCACGAAGTGACGTACTTGTCGCGAACAGAGTTGCATTAAGGTGCATGCTTTGGGAACGGTTGCGAGCGGGTGACCGCACGTTTTCTTTGCGAGTGCTCCACCGCCGCTTCTTAAAATTCACACACTTTAAAGCTCACGCGAATTAGCATGTATGTACGTCTCAAAGACCTTTGATGCTGTCATTTGGCGACGAACGCACCCTGTAACTCAATTTTGGTAGAGTACGCACGTTTTTCATCGGTGCCTTTGTATCGCTTATCAACCGCGCTACCACCAACGACAAACACGAACGAAAGAGGCAAACAAAGCTGTTCGCTGTAAAGAGGGCTATTAAGTAACCACAATTACGATAAAGAGTTGCTTTCCTAAGATGACTTTTTACACTCGACCCTTTAATTTTATCAAAAGGACTGCGCAGAATCTTAAAAAAAAGTTCCGGAATCAAGTTTCGGAATGACGTTCTCGCACGCAGCCTCGCGTGCCCGCGAATGCAAGCCTGTAGGCGTACAAAACGATTAAGCGCGCCGACTACACGTCCAAATACACCAAAGTACACGTACTCGCAAATTACCTCGCATAGTCGTGTGGAGAGTGCTGGTCTGAAGTTCTTCCTGCCAATTCGATGAATCCACGTCTTTCTTCTTAACCCGTCGCGCTTACCGGACGGTATCGAGAAGAGTCGCTTGCCTTTGCTAGAAGTATTTTGGCATCCAAAGGCGCAGCAAGCCATGGTTATGGAAAATGCCTTGAAGCGACGTCGCACTTGCCACAAAACTTAGTTTAACGCATTCTCAAACTTAAACAACAAGGAAGAGCAGCGGTACCAACGTGCGCTCCTCGCCAGTCGGTAGACGCTTATCAAGCGAAAATGGCGACGGAGCGTGATCGTAAACAAACGCAGCCAGCGTCCGGCGGCTCGGCGGTCCACGTGATGTCATTAGGCCAATACCAACGCGGCGTCGGCCTCGGACAGGGTGTGCGAGGAGGCGGCGGCATTCTTCAAAGCGTGACGCTACTTTTTTATATAGGGGCTTTAAGAAAAACTAGGGAGCCTACATGCAAGCGCTGTTTTAGGGTGGTGACAACTCCAAAATTTTGAGCGCTACTTACCGCCAAATTTGGTGAGTAGCCATTTGGATTCTCAATTTCGCTAGAAGTGGCGGCGCATCACTGCATTATTTTATTGCGATAGCAATTATATGGACACTCAAAAGCAGATTTCTGCCGTCGGCGTCGCCGTCGCCGTCGCCGTCGCCGTGAGGTTCCGTATGACGTCATTTGGAGATGAAATCGTCGCCGCGCGCCGCCGAACGCTGTATGTGCGAGTGAAAGGGCGCGAGGGACGCGCGCTTTCACAGGGAGGGAACGCACGGCGGAGAACAAACGCGCGTTCTGCGCCGTGCTCGCTTAAGGGCTGCAGAAGTAGGCGTCTCTTTTCTCCTTTACAATGACCATATATGTAGGTAAGTGGTTCTTGAGACGCGCGAGAGTCCGTGGGGGAGGGGGAGGGAAGGGAGCCGACGTTTAGCTGCGGCACCAAGTGCCTATTTATATCAGAGGCTCCAGCAACAGTCACCAACGCCGCACGCATTTTGAGCTAACGCGGGCAAAACGCCGATGGCGTCGACAACAGTTCTGCGTGTTGTTGCTACCAGAGCCGCTCACCTTACTTCGTATGACATTGCTCTGTTGCTATCGCATTCATTGCTTCGCCCTTAGGGCGAAACTGTGACATTTTTTGTCCCGCTCTGATGTACCCACTTTCGCACGCGATCTAATAAATTTCTTTAATTTAGTTTTGCAGCAATGCGCACACGACACCTGCATACATCTTTAATATACTAGTTGCCCGTTGCTTTTATTTTAACACATCAAACTTATTTTTTTCAATAGCATACAAAGCAACAAGATATAAGGAACGGTGGCGTGCTCGTGGTAGTATTTTCTCACGCTAAGAATGTGAACTGCATTAAACATTGTCGTTGCCTTCCCCTTGTACGCACTATGTAAAGGGTGTTTTTCGAAGTGTGCTGTAGTAAAAACTGTGCTTACAAGCCTGTTTAACTAAAACGTAGACGTGCCATGCACTCCTCTCAGACACGCTATGGGTCTCTGTCTGCTGAGGCCAAAGTTTATTTTAAAAAATGAATTAGTTTGACGGCACCAACGGGTGCGGGAAACGTGGTCTGTCGGCTTGTCTTTTCGCCATTTTGATTCCCACATGCTATATTTGGCGGAAAATCTTACCCGCCAATTTAGCTGGCGGCGGCAAGTACCCTTACAAAGGTTGTCACCACCCTAAAACAGCGCTTGCATCTAGGCTCCCTAAGAAAAACTCTGCAGCGGAGAGGCGGGCCCAACAAACCAAAGGAGCAAATGCGCGGGGACTCTCTCGCGGCGCCTGCTTGCCTATGCGTTTTGTCGCCTGCTCCGCGCACGCCCTGACGCCTGTAGCGCACATAGCTCTTGCGGTTCACGGAGTACGTTAGGAGGAGAAACAAGTCATGTATCATTTTATTTAATTTATTATTGCGATAGCAATTATATGGACACTCAAAAGCAGATTTCTGCCGTCGGCGTCGCCGTCGCCGTGAGGTTCCGTATGACGTCATTTGGAGAAGAAATCGTCGCCGCGCGCCGAACGCTGTATGTGCGAGTGAAAGGGCGCGAGGGGCGCGTCTTTCACGGGGAGTGAACGCACGGCGGAGAACAAACGCGCGTTCTGCGCCGTGCTCGCTTAAGGGCTGCAGAAGTAGGCGTCTCTGTTCTCCTTCACAATCAGCATGTATGTAGAGCAAACGCGCCTTCTTCCGACGAGCGAGAGGCCGTGGGGGAGGGGGAGGGAAGGGAGGCGACGTTTAGCTGCGGCACGCAGTGCCTATTTATATCAGAGGCTCCGGCAACAGTCACCAACGCCGCACGCATTTTGAGCGAACGCGGGCAAAACGCGGATGGCGTCGACAACAGTTCTGCGTGTTACCGATGCTGCTGCATGTCCAAGTTTATACAGCTGATAAAGCTAATATCATTACTCCTTATAGCTCTCTACAAGTTTGCTATCGCAATTGATGCTTCACCTTTCAGGTGAAACTGCGACAACTTTTTTTATTGCTAAGCTTTCTTTGCAAACCCTCTCGGAATTTCTTGACCTAGGCTGCTGGGTGTCGCTGCTTTCTTGCTGAATGGCTGAAACTTAAAAAAAAATAAAATCGAATTACGCCCATTCGCCGCTACACAAAAGATACACTTCGCATAGGTTCCAAGATGTGCGCTGTATCTGCATAATTATTTATTTTTCAGATTTCTTTCAGGGAGATCCGGAAGGCCTGACGCTAGGGAGAAACGACGCCAAGCGGTTAGCCAAAGTAATGTACGAAGAAACCAAGTTGGAGTCTCAACGGCGCTCGATCTACGCCGGCGAAATATATTATTGCGATAGCAATTATATGGACACTCAAAAGCAGATTTCTGCCGTCGGCGTCGCCGTCGCCGTGAGGTTCCGTATGACGTCATTTGGAGAAGAAATCGTCGCCGCGCGCCGAACGCTGTATGTGCGAGTGAAAGGGCGCGAGGGGCGCGTCTTTCACGGGGAGTGAACGCAAGGCAGAGAACAAACGCGCGTTCTGCGCCGTGCTCGCTTAAGGGCTGCAGAAGTAGGCGTCTCTGTTCTCCTTCACAATCACCATGTATGTAGAGAAAACGCGACTTCTTCCGACGAGCGAGAAGCCGTGGGGGAGGGGGAGGGAAGGGAGGCGACGTTTAGCTGCGGCACGCAGTGCCTATTTATATCAGAGGCTCCGGCAACAGTCACCAACGCCGCACGCATTTTGAGCGAACGCGGGCAAAACGCCGATGGCGTCGACAACAGTTCTGCGTGTTGCCGATGCTGCTGCATGTCCAAATTTATACAGCTGATAAAGCTAATATCATTACTCCGTATAGCTCTCTACAAGTTTGCTATCGCAATTGATGCTTCGCCTTTCAGGTGAAACTGCGACAACTTTTTTTATACAGGCCAAATGCAGGGCATTTGTCAGGTGGCCTACATGGAACTTTACATGGCACAGGAACAGGAAATTACGGAAACTAAGACGGAAAGAAAAACTATAGCAAATGGTAAGGCGATATAACGGCAGTTCAGGTGGTCTCAAGCAATGACAGACGACAGCGAAAAGAAGTTTTTATGCAAAAGCTGACGTTTATCACTCTTTTTTATCTGAGCACGCATCAAGTGCTAAGATGCTTCGCTTGCTTCTTTGTTTCTCGCGGTGCTTTTCGTGTCGCCCGGTTCTCTTGCGAGCAGAATCGCCACATTCTCAATAAACATAATAATTGGGAATTCCTGCCAGTGTTTCCTGCTCATTATTTCACAAGAGAAGCTCTGATTATGTGTCTGCATAACTGGGGGAATCATCTCGAAGGCAATGCTGAGAATTTACAGGGTAGAAAGCCGGTATTTACACTGGCTAACCTCCTTGTCTTTCTTCCCCTTTCTCTCTCTCTACATTACGGCATGTCTCTGGACAAGAAAAGGCACCTGCACTGTGTGTAGTTGTAGACAAATTTAAATTGAGCTCTTCTCGTCTTCCGCATTGGCGTCTTCTGGTTCCTCCTGGCATTCAGCATCATTGAGCTACGCCAGGCTTCCCTAAACAAATTGAAAGAACGGTTCCGCTTCGAAGTCGAGGCACTTTCTTTACACCTAGTAGGACATCTCCTTTGTCTTTGCTGAAGTAACTATCAAAAATAAGCTGCTTCTAGAAGTGTCGCGCACATATTTTGTCCATTGCTTTAAGCGCTCGCTTACTTCAGAAATTTTTTGACGCCACTGGTGCAGTAGTTAAAGATCAGATGGCGAAGAGAAGAGCGAAAACTTCTCGCGTCCTTTGCCATAACCAGATTTACAACCGGGAACAAAACACTGTCCTGTTGCTCAGTCTCTTCACGCACAAGTATCAAGATACCTTGTTCCGTCAGGCATGAATAAACATACTGCAGACATGGTAAACAAAGCGAGGAAGACGAAAATTTCGCACCTTCGCTTCCGCGCAGACGTAGAGGAGTGAAAAACAAGTACTTCTGTTGTGTCTTTTTGTACAGCATCATTTATCCTCTGTTTCCTGTAAAGACATCTAAAAATGTTTCGTATGCGTGCATAAAAGCGCTACCGCGTGTTTATTTGCGCTTTTATTATTTGTGCGCATATATTTTTTTGTGTTTGATTGCTGTCAAATTGAGACGGCCGAGGGTCCACGTTTGTAGCAGACGACACGCTCTGCGGGTGCCGCGCTGCTGGTTCGGCGCCGCCGTCGCCGCCGGTCTCCGCCACTCAGCGCATGCGCACATGGAAGCAAGCTGTTGAGTGTTTTCCACACGCCTCGACAGATGGCGCTACGCGATGTATAATTTAGCGTTACACGGTTTGTCCCGAGCGAATGCGTTGCGCGGCGGCGGATTCGGCGATCCTGTTTATCTTACTCGGTGGGCGCGACTATGTCTGGAGGGAACAAACATTGGGGAAAAAAGCGTTTTTTAATTAAAGCGATACACAGTTAGATTCATTCAACGAAAATAAAATTCCTAATCAATTTTATATACGCATGGCGAGAAAAGAACAACTCTATTTTACTTTATCATTATCAATAAATACCTTTTTTCAGCGCCCATCGTAAGAGCGCCCACCAATAGCGGCGTGCGCCGCTATCACTTGCAATGCAATGCAGCTCTTGAAGTGGGCAGGAAGGGGCACTCGTAAAGTTCACCTGATACAATACACCCCCCTCACATGTTGTGTTGCTTTGCTTGTCGACGTTTGTCTGAATTTGGTGACGCGTGTAGTTTCATTGTTTCTTAACCGGTTCAGTCAAAAGTATTCAGTTGCGACCGCCAGATAATTTTTCACTTTAGTTGTTTTCGTGGGACAGCGCTGGCCGACGGGCTTGGCATCCGACGAAAGGACGAGCACTCTACGCCCAAAGCGTTCGTCGGCCTCCAAACAAAGTAGGCTCTGCGCAAGGGTGCGGTTTCGACACCCGTATGGCTGAACTTTTCCTGGATCGGTTTCCGCACTGAAAGCTCGAAACGCCCATCACGTCGAACAGCGGGGCATTTGAATATACAGCTCTAATGGCAGGCCCCCGAAAACAAATTTCGCGCGTTTAAAAACAAAATGACGTCACTTCTGTTTTTAACGGTTATGGCGTCAGATTATTTTTTCTTCCGCCGGAAGTGTTCCATTCCCACACAGATGGCGCTGAGCCCCATGAACCGCCGATGAGCCGCCATTTTTTAACGTATGGGCTTCTATGGAAGCTTCGCTACCAGGTGTATTTACTGTGCCGCTTCTCTCTCTCCTGTATCTCCGATTGGACTATGATAGCGCGCGCTTTCACTTATTTATATTTTGTTTTGTTTTTTTCGCCTCAGTGCTATGTCGAAAGTAACTCTGCGCGGCCGCCGTCGCCGGCGCGGCGGCACGCGCTCGGCCTGAAAGCTTCAACGGGAGCTTTCGAGGGGCGCCACTGTCGACTTGCTTTCGCAAGCAAAAAGTAAAGAAAAAAACAAGCGTTTTCGGAGAGGAGACGGCGGAGGAGAGAGTAGTTGGCGGTACTTTTATGATGTAGGTACTTGACTACATTCCTACAATACTCGTCGGTGAACGCGAGCGGACCGAGACGTTTACTGCACCTACTGCAATTCACACTGCCTCTAATACTATGAGCCTTATTTCATGTAATAGTCTAATATTTTGCTATCGCTGTCAATGTTTCGCCTTTCGGACGGAACTGCGACCGTTCTTTTGGCTAACAGTGACAAACGTCGCCAGCACTTCGATGCGGCGAGCCCGCTCTTGGTCGGTTAACGATTAACGACGTAAATGGCTAGTTACACAAATACGCCGTTATGGTTCGAGTACTGCTTCTTTTTAAATACGTAAGCATTTCTATGCCTACCCAACGAGGAAACCCGTCCGTCCGTAGGGCGAATCGCTATAAATAAATCAATGTATAAAACAAAATAAATTTGAAAGGAAAAAACATTGGTGGTGGTCAAGTTTCGAACCTACGACACCACGCTCAGATGCCGAGTGTCTTCGCCACTGGGCTAAATAAACGTTTACCCACGCTTGCAGAAGGTGAATATATCTGAACCATATGCATGTGTTGTACCGGCGGAACAAAACAAATGTCAAAGGAGAACAGTTTCTATGAAGGCATTGTTGAAAATTTGCTGATGGTGGAATAAAATCCATCTCTAGGACCACATGTAGAGCCGACTTGGAGCATTGCAGATAGACACAAAAAAAAAAAAAAAGCCGGCAGATCCCACGCCCGTGGGAATCGATGTTATGCGAAGCAGTGTACGGCGAGCCTACCAAGTTAACGAAACGACCATGAGAGCACCAAGACTTAGGCGGCTGTTTCATGACCTACATGACACACATGTCACGACATTCGTGTCATGAGTCCTGAGGAATCCCTTTAGCTAGGCCTAAGAGACTTTAAGCCGAAAGCATTAGTCACGCTCATAACTATGACTTCGACCATCAATCTTTAGCCTTTTCCTTCCCTTAGTACCACATCCAAACCCATTACATTGGTTTTTCAGTGTTAATCTTTTTTCGCTACGTCATTGTCATTTTTGCTGAGTCATGGTCATGACTATGACTTATACTAACATCATCCTTTAGTGTTTCATTCACTTAGTTCCCACGTCCGAACCCATTTCAGTTGTTCTCGAGCTTTTTTTTTTTTTTTGCAGAGCCATTGTCATTTTTGCTGAGTCATGCTCATGACTATGACTTCTGCCATCATCCTTTAGTGTTTCGTTCACTTACTACCCACGTCAGAACTAATTTCGGTGGTTTTTGAGTGTTCATATTTTTTCCGCTGGGTCATTGTCATTTTAGGCGGCTGTTTCATGACATGACACACATGTGTGTCGTGTCATGTCAAGTGTCAAGTGTGACATGTGTGTCATGACCTATCATTTATGTTCGTCATACACTGTTGTCATACTATGCCAATTTTGTAACCTACCAAGCTAACGAAACGACCATGAGAGCACCAATACGTAGGCAGCTGTTCCATGACCTACATGACACACATGTCATGATATTCATGTCGTAACCTATCATTTATGTTCGTCATGCACTCTTCTTGTCATACTATGCAAATTTTGGCAAATACCAAGTTAACGATACGACCATGAGAGCGCCAAGACGTAGGCGGCTGGCTGGCTATCTATCTATCTATCTATCTATCTATCTATCTATCTATCTGTCTATCTAGGGCCACGCAGCGACCAAGTTCACGGGCGAGTCATGCGCATTCTGTAAACGTGTTTTAGATAGATAGATAGATAGATAGATAGATAGATAGATAGATAGATAGATAGATAGATAGATAGATAGATAGATAGATAGATAGATAGATAGATAGATAGATAGATAGATAGATAGATAGATAGATAGATAGATAGATAGATAGATAGATAGATAGATAGATAGATAGATAGATAGATAGATAGATAGATAGATAATAGATAGATAGATAGATAGATAGATAGATAGATAGATAGATAGATAGATAGATAGATAGATAGATAGAGAACGGAACGACGAACAGAACAGAACAGAACAGAACAGAACAGAACAGAACAGAACAGACAGAACAGAACAGACAGGACAGGACAGACAGACAGACCGACAGACAGACAGACAGACAGACAGACAGACAGACAGACAGACAGACAGACAGACAGATAGATAGATAGATAGATAGATAGATAGATAGATAGATAGATACTAAATTCCGACTTTGCGAAAATTTGATGCCAAACACGCCACATCCCCGATGCGTTTCGGTGGTCGCGGGTTGCGCCGTCCGTTGGCGCCTTCCTTCCCATCTCTGAGGGCTCATGCGCTTCGCGTCGCGCAACACTGACAGATAAGCAGTCAATGAGTCAACAAAAAGGATGATAAGGAGTGATCAGAAGTTGTGTTGGTCTCATCGAGGTTGATAATGGTTCGATGCGGAAGGATAAGGTGCTAAAGAGCGATAAAGGCTCATCATGATCGGATAAATTCTGATAAGGACCTATAAGGGTTGAGAAGGGTCGGATCGAGTCCAATAAGGTTGATAACCAACAAGGGTTGATGAGGATCCGATCTAGTCCGATAAGGTTGATAACGACCGATAAGGGTTCATAATTGTTTATATACTGGTCACATCAAGTTTGAGAGATTGATAATGACACAGGGCTGCGTGGAGATGAGCAAGTAGCAAAATGCTTACGCATACTTAGACGTCTAACTCCAGTGGAGTTTCTGCGTGAATTTTTTTCTTTAGTGTTTTCCCGTCTTCGAGGTATTTTAGCGTCACCGCGCCTTTTAAGAACATATTACACATTGATCACATCGTGCGCCACGCACACTTTCTTCTTTCGCTGAACTGTATTTTGCAACCTCTCGAAACCTCTTCCCAGGTAGCCTTCTTAGGAACGGCGTAAGCCGTACGAGAGAAGGAGCGCGGTGTGAGAAGGTGCCACATACCGACATACAGTGACCTGCTCATTTATTGCAGCAGTTTTAAAAAGATATCCCACAGAGCGCTACTTAGCTCTCACTCATAATTTTAAACAAAATTGTATTTGGTGGTCCGCACCGTTTAATAGAACACTTGCCATCACCACCCACTTGGTTCTGGTTCCTCTGGACATTTAGTTATCCACAGCGCACGTATCTGCAACAGCTAGTTTCTCATATATGGCGAGGTGGGCATACGATGGCGTTCTTTTTTCTTTAACCCAACGAACCATGTAAGGAAAATGTCGAGTGCTTTTTTTTTTTAACAATGCACACCAAAACATTCTATCTATGAACGCTGGGCGAAAACAAAGCAGAGATAAGAGCCAGGATTTTTTTTTATAACTTGTTAGAACAAAAATTCAGGTAAATGTATTGGAGCATATAATTTAAACAAAACGCTATCAGTCTGTGCACGCTCTCATGTACCAGCGTGACATTCCGATATCATCCAATGATTTGCATGAACTACGTGTTTCCGGCTTCAAGCAGCTTTGTTACTTTGCAAATTGATCATCTTCAACAAAATGTTCCGCTACAAACGCAACGACGCTTATTTCCTTCATGCATTTATAAAGAAGAACGATTAATTGAAACTTTAGAGCGGTAATGCGTAATAAATAGCGATACAAGGACGTCTGAAGCCACCAGCAAGGAAAATTAGAGAAATCCATGTGCTACCCATCATCCACATGGTATGGCTGAACGATCGCAATGCCAGAGTTTCCTGTAGTGATCATTTGTAGGAAACTCTATTATATACACAGCCCCCTCTTGGGAGCATCTCTACGGAGGAAGAACAGCTCGTGTGGCCTTCTGGGCCAAGGCCCAGACTTGAGTGCATCGTCCAGTGTATGCGCATAATCTGAACTCGTCTTCTCCCGTTCATTCGCCCTTTATTATATATATATATATATATATATATATATATATATATATATATATATATATATATATATATATATATTATGCGTGTGTGTGTGTGGAGGCGCGCGGCCGTAGCCACGGTTGCCTGGCGGGTAACGCACTCGCACAACAGAAACAACAGAAAAACCGTACGCCGACATTGTTAGACAACGTAAATAATAATTACAGAAAAAAGAGCTGACGCCGCATAGCGGAGCCTATCCTCGAATAAACGCGCGCAGGCATTTTCTGAAACTTGAAATGACATTACGCAAACAAAATAACACTTGCGCGCGCCGACGAAGCGAGCGCGGAAACGCGCACCTGTTTTGTGCACGGCACCTTCAATGGAAACGCCGTCTCGCTCACTTTCTTTATCTTTTTTTTTTTTCTTGAATTTGAAAGAATCGCCTATGAGACCGCGGTATGCGCACAACTTGATTAGCATTTCCCGTTCCCGCGAATTTCTTCCGCTGCGAAAATTAGCATTTCCCGCTTCCGCTTCCGAGATCTCGACCTCGCGCGGTCGCCTCTTGCTATACGACGAGGTTGTGCAGCTCCTGCAACACGAGAATGTTGCGTGTGAAAAAAAAAAAAAGAGAGGGAGAAAAAGTAAAACAGAAAGACATTTTTTTTTCTATTTTTCACGCCTACCTCGGCAAATATAAGGAAGGGAAAAACTTTCTATAACAGCCACCGATCTTGAAATGTAAAGAAAAGCAAATCCAATCAAAGAATAAGAAATCGCGGTTTTCTTGCTTACATGCAGGACCCCAGGAGTATCGGGAACCGATGCGACTCCTACAGAATCAGCAAGGGTTTCACACAGTTTCTCGAAACCACTGCTCGCAGTCACGCGAGCGCGGTATAGTCGAAGCGATATTGTTCAGACCGCACACTCGTGGCACTCGCATTCTAGCAAGTGTCGCAACGAACCGTCGATTCGATACTTCAGAAGGACGGGTTTGTCGCACGAGTTGATATTACATTCTTGAGGGGAGAAGCGCGAAAGGACCTCGAAAGTTCCTTATTGTTGACGCGAATGTCAAACTTGTTAAAGGACTCCTGGACCACCTCTTGAGCTCGGTGACACGTTTCCATCGAATGACACGTTTCCATCGGATGTTCGCGTGAAACCGCGAACATCCGATGGAAACCTTAATGTTACCTAACTGCGCGCGGAGAGCTTACAAGGGAAAGGTAAAGATGGCGCCCCGTCTTTTTCGAACGACAAGTGTCGAACGGGTGCCAGGTGCCATTATGTGCACCACTCCATGGCATCCAGCCATTTGGCGATCGTTTTTGAACACGTACTGCCCATTTGAGCGAGTGCGCACCGTTTCAGGTTTACCAGGGACTACAGAAAACGAGGCGGCGGCAGCTTTTAACGCGTCCCGCCAATCAAATCGCCGCTCAAAGTTCTGTGTCTCTCAAACAGCCTTGTTCGATGTTCACATCGATAGGCACTCGCAAACAACGTCAGTAACGAGTCAAAAAAAAAAAAATAGGATGCAGGAAAGTTGTGATCCGCCTGTCAATCGTTCCTCCGTGCCTTACAAATGCCACTGGCATAAAGAAGATGTGGGATACCGCAGTGTAAAAGAGGGATTCTCCTGATCTCCTGTCTAAAGTACCTTCTCGCCAACCCAGCCATCTCTCTCTCTATTCAGGGCGAAAACATGCGAATATACAGGTATTGTTTTGTGCTAGATGCCCGTTTCAGTTGTTTTCAGACCAACTTACAAACCTCACGCGAGGTAACAAATGGTGTGATAGCAATCTTGGATGTTCTTACCTCGCACGCAAGAATTTTGAACTGTAATTCGAATGGCTTTCTTCGGGCCAAATAATTGTAGCGACTAGGAAGCGTTTTTTTTTTTTTTTCGTTCTTTTTTTACGGCGTTATACTACTACATTTAGGGACATTTTGCACCTTCATATGGGTGTAAATGAAAAAAAAATCGAGACCTTCGGTCCCCCTTATTTTTATCACTTCCAGGTATTTCTAGAGTGTACTGCCGTATTTCTGCGACCTTCAGCGCGACGAACTTGCGCTCCCTCCGTCCACCGTGTTCGTTCACCACGTCCCACGGGCAAGCCCGAGCGGTGCCGATATTAAGTACAGCTTTTTGACTGCGTTCCATTAACAAGGGGCCTCAAGGAAGTCGCTTTCCTAAAGGTCGCACACGTCCCAGCCCAGCGTGACACACACACACAATGCCAGAGTAGATAACAGGGCTCATGACGGAACACCCTACACAGTCATTTAACCTCCTCCGTAACTACATCATCGTAACAAAGGCGCCCGAGGCGCTAGAGTAGACCTCCACAGAGCATTCAAGCGCTGCGTCACGTTTACTAGCAACCAGCGCCGAAAGGCGTGCGTTAGCGAAAAAAAGAAATAAGAACAGAGGGCAGCGCGGTCGCAAAGTTCACTAGCGGTCTAACCAGATTTTATGTCCAAACTTCTCGACGACGCCTTTCGTCCCGCTTTTTGCAGTTGGCAGATAACAGCCTTAAAAAGTGGGATTCCCCCGTAACGCCCTCCGATAAAATCTCTGGACGACATTAACAACAAATCCCGAACAATATCTCGCGAAAAAAAAATTAAAAAACACGATGCGACATTTTACAAAACCAAGACAAGTGTTTCGACAAGGCCTCAGTGTATGCGTGCAATCGCGCTCTTCAGCGGGTGCTCACGACGACCCTGCCACAAAAATGAGCAACGCGACCGGAAGCCAGCCACTTTGATCGATACTTTACACTCGCTTCAAAACCGTGCGGGTTAAAACGTAAGAGCGCGATAACGTTTTGGCGAGCATAATGATTCCCTTACGGCAATCGCGTTCGAGATAGGCTGCCTCGGGCTTGAAAGCATCCAAGCAGCATCGTGACGTGGCGCTTTATCAAGGTTTAACGCAGATACAACGGTACAATGCTTGACAGAGAAGAAAAAACAAACTCCCGAGTACCAAACCTCACTCACCACAGTAACTCGTTTTCCTTATAAACGTTCTTAGAAGCCAGAGTTAACTAAACATACCGAACGTAATGACCTTAATCAAAGCGCCCTGTATCTCGAAGAGGTGGTAGGAAAAAACTGTCAGCCCTTCCACTGGGGTGGAGATGAAATTTAAGACCAGCGAAGCTGTACTATCGTAGGAATTAGGTATTTCCAATTATGACTATTAAGATGTGATGGTGTAATTGGTTATTAAAGAATGTGGAATATATATGATCCGGTGGATTTCATTTATTTAGTGACCACAGGGACCATGGCCTTATGGTCGATACGGTACACCGCCATAGGGTGTACGGCAAAGGTTGGCACGTTCTTCATAAACACGTCACCAACGCCGCGCGCGTTCGGCGCGAACGCGGGCAAAACGCCGGCGCCGTCGACAACAGTTCTGCGCGTTGTTTGTGTGACCGCACACAACCGCTTTCAAAACGCTGGCGTGAGCAAGAGCGCCAGCAGCAGCGAGCGAAGGTTCATGCGGTCTATTGCTTCAAAGGAAACTGAGCGGCGAAAGCACAGCGCATACAAAAGGTAGGATCCATGTTGCAGATCGCTTTCAAGATACGGTGCGCGCGACCGCCCGGCGCCGCGCAAAGTACAAGTTGCTCGCGGAGCAGAGGCCGCAACCCCTCCCTGCCTTCCCGCTTTCCTCTTTCCGCGTGGGAGATTGAGTCGCCAGTTCCCCTTGCGCCCTGTCGCAAGATACGCATTTGGTGCCGCATCTAAATGTCGCCTCCCCTCCTTTCCTCCCGTCCCCCCGCGGCCTTTCGCGCGACGAAAGAAGTGGTGTTTGATCTCCGCCGTGCGGTCGCTCCCCGTGAAAGCGCGCGTCCCTCGCGCGCTTTCACGCGCACATCCAGCATACGTCCAATGAGAGATTTATTGCGATAGCAAATATATGGACACTCGAAGCGCATTTCTGCCGTCGGCGTCGTCGTCGCCGTGAGGTTCCGTATGACGTCCAACGGCGATGAAATCGTCGCGGCGCGCCGTATGCTGGATGTGCAAGTGAAAGCGCGCGAGGGACGAGCGCTTTCACGGGGAGCGAACGCACGGCGGAGAGCAAACACCACTTCTTTCGTCGCGCGAAAGGCCGCGGGGGGACGGGAGGAAGGGAGGGGAGGCGACATTTAGATGCGGCACCAAATGCGAATTTATATTAAAACGTTGCGAGGCGAGAAGGTGGTAAAGACTTCCGACGCTGCTCGACGAGTGTCCCGTTCTGATCTCGTCGAAAACCTCCGACCCACCGCCAGAGGCACCGGCAACAGTCACCAAAGCCGCGCGCGTTCGGTGCGAACGCGGGCAAAACGCCGACGGCGTCGACAACAGTTCTGCGCGTTGCTGGTGCTGCTACATGTCCAAGTTTATACAGCTGATAAAACTACTATCCTTACTCGCACGTGGTGTTTCTTTTTTTTTTTCGTCCTCATTTGTCCCTGTTTCTAGCGATGTTAAAATCTTTCATCCTTACTCCGTATAGCTCTCTACTAATTTGCTATCGCAATTGATGCTTCGCCTTTCGGGTGAAGCTGCGACATCTTTTTCTACATCCGGACGCGACCATCGAAGACTGAGCCCTTAACAGCTTCGCTGTAAATAAAAGATGCAGTATTCTTTCAACACTCCATTTTCATCCATTTGACAGGAAGACATTATTTACTGTAAAATACGATCAAACTTACCCTTCACGGTGTGACTTCACGGATTCCGAATTGTGCTCTCGTACTTGGCCCGTTTTAGCACCAGTAAAGTTCTCGAAACATCCCAAGCTCCGTATCTGGTTCCTTTAGAATGCAATGTAGTCCTTCTTTACCTATGGACAGTTTATTAGGCCCTACTAGGCGCTGTGAAAATCCAGGACGTCACGGCGTGCCCGTGCGGCTACTTCGTGTCGGCGTCGTCACCTTTACTTCGTTCCTGCGTCTTTTATGGCTTCCCAAACCTATTTGCACACTACGGTCCAAGTACGAGAACACAGTTCGCAATGGGTGACGTCACATTAGCGTACCGGCCTTTTCGATATAGCAGAAGCGTAATTTACAAATACAGCTCAACGTTACACTGCTCCTTGGCGTCCCGTTAATGCGCTGATCAGTGTTTATGCAGTCGAACCTCGATATAACAAACCTGAATTTAACAAGATTTGCGATGTAACGAGCTATTTTTATTTCCCGATCTTAGTTCCACTGAATTAACGAAACCTCGAATTAACGAAACTCGCGATACAACGAAGTTTTTCGCTGCAAGTACAACTTCGTTATATCGAGGTTCGACTGTACAGACCTTGAGTGACACCACAATAATACTGTACACCCGTAAAGGTGACAACACATCAATTGTATACATCTGCATATTAATACGCATACAGATTGTGTTGCTCTTTTGCCGGTCACAGTTTTTCACCAGACGATCACTGTTACGAAGTTCGGCGAAAGATGCGCGGAACGTCTTGCGACCAACGAATGATACTTGATAACAGCGATCATGTGGTGAAAACGATCACCGGCAAAATGCAAAATCATGTACGCGTGACAATAACAAGTGCACAAAGCACAGGGAGATGTCGTTAGCACGCAAAAAAAAAAAAAAAAATGAGCCCCGCAGACTAGCCGCGCACATAACCTGGCAGCTTCCAGCGGCCGCAGGCGGCATTCTGTTGTCCACTCGCCATGTGTTTCTTCGCCAAAGCAATTTTTGCCAGCGAGACGCGGTTAGCACACTCACCGCTGGAAAACGTTCACGAAGCAAGCGGGTTATTGATCACTCTCGGTAATTCTTCACGCAAGACTTACAATTTCACTTCTCTTTCAGCCCGCCCACTTTTTTTTTTTTTTTTTTTGCATAAGGCCTTTCAGCAGCGTATTCTATCACTGTAGCTGGAGACTCGGCCTTTACTACCCTTTAAAGGGTAGTCGGACGGATGAACTTTATGAGCGTCCTTTGAAACTGGTGGCTGATGTCACCACTTCGCCACAAACACGTCCTCTAGAGGTCACTGATTGCGCGCCTCTGCGTTTGGGTTAAGTTCGATTTGCGTGACAGCGGGTCGGCTTCGATTGGCCTTCTTAGATGCCGGCTTTACAGCTGCGAGAGCCTCCGAGCGAAATATCAGAGCCCAACAACAAAAGGGTTCGAGAGTTTTGGGAAGCCGCTCGCCTTTAAAAATTTAGCGACGTGAGCGGCTCTGCGGCCACGCGAAGCTTTATATTTAATCAGGAGCGCGATGGAAGACACACTTGAAATGTCACGTGCGTTTACACCCTCCTTTTAGTAGAATTGTAATCTGAGCTCTCGGAAATATTCGAGACAGCTTTCTTTCATACTCGTGCAGAAAAGATGCTGTCAAAAATAAGTATCTCGACAACTGCCAAATGAAACACTGTGGTCACTAAGCAAAGTGCGCTTTGTGTGTTTTGTGTGCAGGAGCTGTTTTTCTTGTTTTGTCTCGGATCAATTGCTCGAAGACGTGACGACTGCGACGGTGACGACGACACTTAATTGACTAGACATTTGAGACAGCGTAGTTCCTGTCTTTGTGACAGGAACGCTCTGTTTCAGCGCTGTTCTGCTGAAAGCCGCATTGCGAACTAATATATTTCAGGTCAGATATCCAAATAAATTATTTATAATTGCCGTATAGCTGTCATCGTCACGTTGCTTTGCACAGTAAATTACTTAAAGATTCCCAAGGTATCTCAACCTTTCTATCGTTATCGTTTTCTTTAATAATGCGATGCTACTGTAAACGTACTTGCACAATGTTCGAGTAAATGAACTGTTCGAGTGAACTGAGTGACGTACCGATATGCCCAGACGTAACGGAATTCAGATTTGAGCATTAAAAATTTATGCATGACGCTTATATGACCAATATACTGTATTTCACTCAAGTACTTCCTTCCGACCAAATTAAATGTACTTGAGAGTCAAGCATGACAAAGCAATATTCACGCAGGCTCTGTTATTTGTACCCTTCAAGATTACTCACCCCCGTATGCCACCGCATTTCTTCAAACAAGTCGCACGTTACTCGAAATCCAGACATGATATTCTATCGCATTATCACGATCCGACTGATGCATACAGAATGCGACTTCAATGACGGCCAGTTTTGCTAGTTTGAAAATTTTGCGCAGTTTTGCTGATTTTTCTCTCAGTGACCGCGAGTTATAGAGCGCACAAAACGGCGCGGTCGCGGCAGCTCGTCGCGCAACATGCACTGACCCTGCGCGCGTGGACACGAAACGGCACTCACCTCGTCGAAGTTGTCGTTCCAGTCAGACTTGGTGATGACGAACTTCACAGTATCGTCCAACTCCTCTTTGAGGTCCCTGCGGCAGCAAAACGAGGCACCATGCAGGCGTTCATTTTCGCGGGAAGTTACACATAACCTGTCAATATAATAACGCCATGCTTGCGCATTCCGCACTCTATCGGGAGAGTGTATACGAAACCCTTTACAAAATCTGAGCGCGTTCACATCTATAAAGGCGACAGCCGTGCTGTTATCTGAAATAATGGTAACAGACGTGAAGACGCTAAAGGTCGTCGGGCGACAGTGGACGGACGAAGAAAGCCCGAACCGGGAGCGAATGTTTCGAAAAGGCGACCCGTGTTCGTCAGGGACAAGTCCGTATGTCGAAACGTTGGCTTAAGGTTAACGCTTCCCTTGGCCCAAGACAAGTTCGCTTGTCGAAAGAATGGGACCGCTCCGAGGCTTCCCTTATTCCCCCCACAGTTGATCAAATCAAGTATCCCGCTTCCTGCGATGACTTTATCTTGTTTGAAAGAGGGTCTGGCATTTCAAAATTTCATCCCGCGCTCTTCGTCTCCGACCGCGACGGAAAAAAAACTACCGCCTCGCGCTCTGCCAACGCCACAGTTCACGTAAGATCATGTAAGATCACGCTAAATCGGCAAAGACGAGCCGAACCAAGTCATCGGGCTGAAATTCGACTCTCGTGGCGCGAGCTGCCGAAAAAATTGTAGCGTACCATAGAGAACGCGAAACGCCGTCAGTTTGCGACGGCAACACCTCGATTTCGGGAACACAAATGCGCATTTACTCCGGAAGGCTGCATGCCAGAAACGAAGCGAGCCCGATGATCATGCTAAAACCAACGGGCACGCGGCGACGCACAGCCGCGCGCACTCGTGACTCACCCGTCGTGGCCGACGATGTACCTGGTGAGCGCTCGCCTCTCGTCCTCCGGGAAATCACCGTACAGCAGGAACGTCTTCCCGGTGAAGAAAGCCGGCAGTTCGGGCAGGTCCAAAGGAATCGGTGACGCGTCATCCGCATCGCCGCCACCGACGGAAGGCCGGGTCTCCGAGGACGACTGCAGCGCATCGTTGCTGCCGCGAGCACCGGCTTCGGAACCGGAGCGCGCAAGCTTCGAGGTAGCGGCTTCCGCTGCTTGCTTCTGTCGCTGCCTTACTCTGCGCGGGACAAGAAACAGAGCGCGCGGCTCTTCCCCAATCTGTGTGCATGTTACGCGTAGAACGATCGGATGAGAAAACTGAGATGTCGTGCCACGGATTTAAAGTTAGCCAAGCGTAGTACACCTATTGTTGGCGTTAGCCAAACAAGGGCCCGATGAACGCGGATTAGAAAAAAAAAAAAAAAAAAACGCGCGATCGCATCACCATGCGAAATCTGTCCGAACATGTAAACAGCCAGAGAAAGAGGGCGCCCGATCTCGACATCGCGGATCGGCAGCGCAAATATAATACCCGGGAACAAAGGTCGATAGAAATAATCAAAAGTGAAGGACCCACCCGCACAGTCTCGAAATAACTATAATTTCCCCGATTTTTTTTTTTTTTTTTTTTAGCGTTTAGGCGCGTACATGCCAAAACGTTAAAAACATTACCGTGGATAGAACCACTGTAATGTTCTCTGCCATCGCTTGGCGCAAGTGAGACTATTTTTTTGTATTTCGCCTAATTACATTCGTTATTATTAATTATCCAACGTCAATAAATATTATATTCATAGCAAAAGTGTAAATCAGAAAATTGTAGGCCATCATGAAAAAGTGACGATCCATCTCCCTCTTGCTCCAATACGTGCTACATAAACTTTTCCAAGCATTAAAGAAAGCCCGCATAACACACACAAGAAAAGTCGCAGTTTCGCCCGCAAGGCGAAGCATCGATTGCGACAGCAAATTAGTGGACAGCTATACGAAGTAACGGTAGTAGTTTAGAAACGGTACCAGCCGCATAAATTCGTAAACATAGGCATACTAACTAAAATACCAAGCATGGTGTCACGCGCACAAGCAAACACGAACGTATCTTTCTCGGTGACCGCGGAAACTCGCTGTCAGAACGCTGGAGTGAGGAAGCGCGCTGTAGCAGCGAGCAAATTTACCCTCGTGCTGCCGCTCGCATCAACGCGAACTAAGCCGCGAAAACACAGCGCAGGGCGGACTCTGTCCCCGCCGCAGATGGCTTTCAAGAAACAGCGGCCCTGGCGGGCGGGCGCGCGCGCGCCGTAGACCATCCCCCCCCCCCCCCCCCCCTCCGGAGCGTTGCGCGCGACTGGAAGCAGGCGCGCTTCCTTCCCGCTTCCCTCCCTTGCGTGTGCGAGATTGAGCCGCGATCGCCGGCTCACCCTCGCACGCTTTCACTCGCACGTACAGCACACGGAGCGCGGCGACGATTTTATTGCCCTTGGACTTATACGGAACCTAACGGCGACGGCAGAAATGCGCCTTCAGTGTCCATATAATTGCTGTCGCAATAAAAGTGCCACGCGACTAGTTGCGCAGCATACCCGCAGTGGGTAAGCGAGACGGTGTGAGGAACACGCGAGCAAGTATAACAGACTGTGCCGGTGATCATAACTGATCTATAGTAGCGACGATATGATGATTGCAAATGGCAAAACACACGCGATCAACGCGTCTCCTACCTTTCGATCTCTTCCTCTGTGTCATAATCCTCATCTTTTTCGTCAACGTCCGTGTCAGCGTCGAAATCGCTGTCACCATCTTCCTTGTCATCTGGAAGAGAAAAGCGCATGCGCGTCTGAGAACGCAGCCATAGGAACGCCCGGTGCAGAACATATGCGCTGCTCTCAGTGCCCAAGTAACTTATTTGCAGATCTTCAAATTTTTGGTCCACTCAGCGGGTCAATTTTCTTCTACGTAATAAATCTTGTGAATCTCGCGACTGCCACGATCAAAATGCCTTGGCTTATTGGAAGCTCGAGCAATACGACACTTCACAATTCCAGATCGCTAAGAATTTCTGCCCAGCTGCCGCGGTTACTCAGTATAGCGTGTCGTTCCGTTGCTGAGCACGAGGTTGCTGGTTCGAATACCGGTCGCAGCCGCCGTATGCCGAGAAGGTTACAATGCGAAAGACCCCGTGTATATACTCGTATAGGTTAAGGCGTACGTTAAAAGAAGAAAAAAAATATTCTTTAGTGTTACGTGCCAAAACAACGATCTGATTTTGAGGCACGCGACAGTGGGGGGCTGCGTATTCATTTTCACCACCTGGGCTTCTTTAAAGTGCCCGTAAATTTAGGTACGCGAGCGTTCTTGCACTTCGCCCCCATCGAAGTGCGGCCGCCGCGACCGGTATCCCGCCCGAGACCTCGAGGTCAGCAGCGCAACGCAACCGCATAGCCGCTAAGCTACCACCGCAGGTTGAGACCGTTCGCAGGCACTTCGAAGTACGCGAGGAGAGTTGAACTGGCGTAGCTAACGTGAGTCAGGAACCAAGGTGTCTAATGAATACACGACACAGCGTGGCATGCTCGCTTTCATGAAAGCTGGCCTGCTGGACGGTAAGTGGATGGCAAAAAAAAAAAAAGTTAAAGCCGAGCTGCCGCTTCAGCACTGTAGAAAATCAGCTTTCATTAGCGGCCAGATTGGGTACTTCAGCAGCGAGAGGTGTGACGAAAAAAGAAGACAGTACTCGCTCCTGGCGAGAGCTTCGGACCAACGCGGCTATCCATACGGAGCGTCTCGAGAAACTGTATAGGGTCCAGCCGAATAAAGCTGAACGAATAGTAGACAGCGATACGAAGTAAGGATAGTAGTTTCATCGGCCGCGTAAACTTGTAAACATTCGCTTATTAACTAAATTAACGAGCATGGTGTCACGCGCGCACAAGCAAACACGAACACATCTCAGTTGGGCGGGCTCGCAATGTTGCATGGTGACGGATAAACAGCGCGAAGAAAGACGTAGACTTATTAAAGAAACGGACGTCGGAACGACAAACGCACGTCACGCCCATTTCTTTCCTTCAAAAAGCATTTACAAAGTGTTTAAAGAGTCTTTAGAAAGTACACGTTTCTTTTTTCGAGCTGTTTATCCGTCATCAAGCAGGTACACCATACCACGGCTGTCCAACTATCCAAATAAAGACCGAGACAGTCGCGGGTAAACGTCTTCAACGTCATACACATACAAAAGAATCTCCCTGCAGCGGGAGATTACTATCGAAGGGTATGCGTACGTCACGATCGGGAGTTATGGTTCGCCTATTCGCATTAAAGGCCGTCCAGGCTGGCATTTCCTGCAAATCGTGTAATCCCTGACACGCGCTGGAATGAACGGCGCCCGGCTCTTGAGTAAAAATATACATATCTCGAAGTACGCCGTTCGACAGCCACCAGGCAGGTTCGTCAATAAATAAGTTAAAACGCCCGGGACCAGCGTGATCTCGGCGGGCAGTCTTCACACCGCGGTGCACGCCGGTCGTACAGTAATCCCCGCGAGAGAAGCATGAAAAATTGTCTATGCATCAGCTTCGGCACCGGCCAGAATGACGAGCTTGCTTTTTATTCAAATTTATTCCACCTAATGGAAAGGCGCGCGCAAATCCGCAACGCGGTTTTGGAGAGAAGAGGGGAATAATATAACGAGCGTGTGAGAATAAAGAGAGCGCGGCCCTCGCACGTCAAAACTTCTAACTTTATCCCTCGCCGGCTAAACGTATTTAACGCCGGATCAGATCGGGTTAGCCCGTCCCGCCATGGTGCTAAGTTTTGACCTTCGGTGTCTGGTCAAGGTATATGCATGACCCTGCGCGACGCACACTTTAGAAGAGGCAAGAATGACGCTTGAGAGTGGCATCCACAAATTCGTGCAAAGCTGTAGAGAACCGTGTAAAATGAAAATGAAAAATAAAATAAAAATAAAGCACGTAACGCCAGTTTACCCAAAGGTAAGTGCTAACGTGAACCCGTTGTAAGCTTACTGAACAAGTTCACGCACTTTGGCAGCTACCAACGCATATATCGCACGATTGCGACTGTGAGTCGGAATATGGGTGCTAACTCGTATACATCATGATAATCCATAATGTAAGCTCAAAGCATGGAACCAAAGACGCCTGCGACAACGCAGACAATGACGTTTGCGTTGCGCATTTTGCGACTTCGTGACAGGGCGGCCCTCGCTTGAATCATATGAGACCTTACGCTGCTTGTCGACATTTAGTTTTTCTTCTCAGTAGCACCGGCGACTTTTCATAGGGTTAAGTTGCGTTTCGACACGCATCGTCATATCGGCTTATCGCTGCGTGTTCTGATCGGGGTGTACTCGCGGAGCCATTAACACCGTTATAAACAACCTAACCCAACCAACTACTAACCACCTCGACTGAACCTGTCGCGCACTTAAATGGCTTCGAAAACCAAAGCAGCCTGCCGCCTCAACAAAACTGTCTCTGTATATGTTCCCGTAGGGAGCTGAGTTGCGCAAACATCCGTCATCTTCACTTCCTTTGTTATGCGGGAAAGCCCCTCGTCGAGCTTTCAGGAACCAGGCTAAAGGGTGCCGAAAGAAAATTTTCAGTGGTTTACTTTTCGTTGCTGCTAATCTAACGAGATTAAGATAACACTTTACACGCATTAACTTCAAGCCCTTGAATACTGTATTTGGCGAGACTTGTCTGCATAGCATATACTACTAAATGTCGCAGCAGTGACAGTGACTTTTCCTGCAAGAGGTGGCGCAACTACCATTTGCTACAATGTTTTCGTTAGTTACGCTACCATGTTATCGACGGTGCACTTTGGTTAATTTTAAACTAACACGTAAACACCGTAACTCACCACAAATTAATTTTACAGAAATCATGATTGCGGTATCCTCGGCAGCACAGCATAGCCAGTGCGGCTGCTGAGTTGCCTTTCCCTGATGATCGTTAGATCATGCTAAGCTGTGAGCACATTCTCGTAGCTTCATCAGTCCAAATATCTATCATCTCAAACATATGATTTGAAATAAAAAAAATAAAAAAGCAATATAGCGCAGCTATTACAATATCGTCATGTCACACAAAACTGCAACACAAGTCGCAAGGCCTCGCAGATCGGTGAAAGCGAACGCAAGGACGGAAAAAAGCACACGTCAGCCTCGCGAGATGAACCATGAAAGTCGGACGACCAGCGCATGCAGCCGATACTAACGCCGCCTTCCGCCGGTTCCAAGTTCTATAGTGCGGTGCACCATAACCACGCGCAAAAAAGCTGCTGGATGTCGAAAGCATGTGTAGTTGGTGCGAGCCAGAATTTAGCTGAAAGGCGAATGACAGTAACGACGTAGTTAAGAGTCTTTGTACGTGGAGCGAACCGAACGAAGCAGCCGAGCAGACGCATTTTCCTGACATCTATAGCGACTGTAAACTTCTTGCGATGCTCGGTGCTGACTTCGGCGACTAACGTTCAGAGCTCCATTAATTCGAGGTCAAAGCTACGGCCTAACGAAACAAAAACAGAACAAATGAAGTAAAAAGACCCACATGCTACTGTTGGTACTCCGAATCTTCCCGATACACCGGAGGCTGGGGGACAAGGAATACACGTGCATCAATGTCCACCATCGTCCAGCTCGCTTACGTTGGGTTTCACAAGCGACCTTCTTCAGCGAGGCTGAGCAATGGAGAACCTCCAACTACGTTAAAAGAACTTTAAAAAAATTAATTCCATTTACTGGCAACGACTCCGAAAAGCGCAGATTGAGAAGAAATACTCCGAGGGAATCCGCTTTTTTTTTTTTTTTTTCCTGAAAGGCGTTCCCTTTGTGTTCAGGACTCCCGAAAAGACGCTGAAAGCAGCGACACTTGCACGGCCAAGAAATGACGGAAGGGCACGACGTGAGTGCATTTTGTGATCTCGCCAGCGATAACGGCAGAGCCACGCCGTCATGACACACCGGCTTGGCAACTGAAGATTGCGCCCCCCCCCCCCCCCCCCCGCCTCTCACCCGCGTTTAATTCTTTTTTTTTTTTTTATCCCATATAAGCTTCACGAACGCATGCGTGCGCGTATAGAGTCCCGACGTGAGTGCCAGTATTTACCTTGATGTCGCCACTACTAGCTTTCAGTGCACAAGGCTCCCCGGAGAACGACCCATTCATCGTGGAAGAGCGCGTGCCTCTGTGTTTAGGCCAGCAAGTTTCGTCACCGGGCGGGCCGCTTTCGACATGCGCCATGCGACGACCTTTTTATTCCACCGATCTCTCTTTTAAGAAAAACTACTCAATTATCTTGTGCATCACAGCGTCGGGGTCTATTTTCCTGGGAAGAATAAAGTAGAGCTCGCGCTTTGCTAAAAGACCCCCCCCCCCCCCTACCCCAATTTCTCTAAACTTCCACGGTGGCGTAATCTCTAAAAGGTATCTTCTCCAATAACTTGCACCTACTTGTTACGTTTTCTAGGCTTTATATTCTCTTCTTTTTCTTTCGCTTATAAATAGAAATAATGTTTAAAAAACATTTTTCGTAGGAACATTCAAAACAAGGGCACTAAGGGAAAGTGATCCCGAACAATAGAAAAATATTGACCAAAAACGGAAGGTCATCACAATGGCCCTGACCGTAGTCCATTACAGAAAACAAACGCAATTATTTTTATGGAGCCCTTACGATATATATACCAGGCAGTTGTTCCGAAATCAGGATGGCTCGCGGTTCGGCGTTTTCAAGGCCCGCGTAAGATGCGAGGACACTAGGTACTTTCCTCGTAAGGCCATTAGTTACTTTCAAACACAAAACAAAATAAATTTTAGAAAAGGGGGTGGGGGAATAACACGGTCCTGTAAAGATCCGTTCCTAGCCTTTTACGATGTTTTCAATCAACAGACTTGCACGAGAAAGAAAAAAAAGTGTCGAAGATACTCGTTTGAAGGCCTGTACTGCCCACGCACTTCGGCAATGTGTATTTAATCTTCAGCCGAGGAACAGCGTAGGTGTCCGCCACAAGGTGCGTTAACTTTGATGCCTACAATTTTATTTTCCATTTCTAACTCAACGTTGGTTTACGCAACTTTTATCACAACCACCATCACTCAATGGTCTCTCTCTCTTCCTCTCCGTGGATTAAAAGACCTCCACCCCCGAGCACTGCCCATCACCTGTCGTTCCCTGACGTCAGTTATCTCCTCCATTCTCATTTTCATTTGAGCCATCACTTCTCTTTTCTACATATTAATACCTGTCATCTCTAACTCAGCTTGGCATTCCCCCTGCCCCATATTCCTTTTATTCTTCCCTTTCCTTTCTGCAGCCCGACGCATTCTCTCACTCTCGATCAACCCCTTGCCCGCATACTTAACTATAGGCCGAAGTGCGGCCCACATAATAAAGCCTTAACTCACTCACGCTGTCACGCGCCGCCTCGCTCCCACTCTGCGGGCCAGTCGAACGATCAACGCGCACGACGCGAATCAAGCGTTCCGCTCACCCTGCTGCACGCGACGAGCCTTGCCACCGGGCGTGGCCCCGCCTGCGTCCCGCGCAGGCCGTTTCGTAGAGTCCGCCTGGCCCCCGGACTCCTCGCGCCTTCGTCCGCGCGGGCTCGGTGCGATACCGGTGGTTGCGCTTCCTCCCTCCGCCTCCTCGTCGCCTCCACCCTCGGCGTCATCTTCCTCGTCGTCGTCCTCGTCGTCGTTTTCGGGAGTCGATGGCCGGTGATAGGAGCCCAGCTTGTATCTGCGTGCACACAAAAGGCGCGGTAGTGAGTAAAGAGTTCGTGCGCTGCACTTCCCTAGAGGCGCGATATCCGGAGCGCGATGAGGCGGCCAATAAGCGGCGAATGATGGGCAAAATCGCTGGACACGGTCTTTCTGCCTGGTCGTCGTCGCAACCTTGCTGTTGCAGAATAAACTCAATTCAATTCAATTCAACAGCATCTAGAGTGGCGTGGAGATCACTGGTTCGCGGCGCTGAACTCAAGCGATGGAGCGACTACATCGTTAAGAAAGACTACTACGATCTCTGAACCTGAATCTCTCGATACGTTCCTATATTCAACACTCCGCGCTCGCTACTTTCGTGTCATATATATATATATATATATATATATATATATATATATATATATATATATATATATGTCACGCTGATAACCCTATATGCCGTTCGCGACTTGAAAGTGCCGGAAGCGCAACGTTAAAGAAAACAAAATCACAGGAGATATTTATTGTTGGGAGACAAAATAAATCCAAATGGCGCAATCTTTCTTCTTTTTGTTTTGAATGTACGTTCTGCTTATCCGCTTGTGTAAATGTACCTGTAGCAAGAGGTCGGCAAACTCACGTGAGTCGACTCACTCAGAAACGGACCGATCCGTGAGTCCAAGTGAACTTAGAGTCACACCCCTAGTGTGACTCTGAGTCTGAGTGAGCCCGGCTGAGTAGAATTTTGGTGAGTCTGAGTCCCGAGTAAGCCCTACGCAGAAAAAGTTATTTTTGTGGGTGAGTCGGAATGAATTTCGTTTATTTTGCCACCTATGTCTGGCAGTTGCAAATCATTTTTTTTTCAATTCGTCAGCATTAGCAGTGTGAAAGTGAAAAAAGTGTATGTGTGTAAGTGCTGGGAGCCGGTCAGGTGGTAGAGGTAGAGAGGGGATCGAAGACCTTAGAAAAGCGATTGCGTGCGTGCGTGCGTGCGTGCGTGCGTGCGTGCGTGCGTGCGTGCGTGCGTGCGTGCGTGCGTGCGTGCGTGCGTGCGTGCGTGCGTGCGTGCGTGCGTGCGTGCGTGCGTGCGTGCGTGCGTGCGTGCGTGCGTGCGTGTGTGTTGTGTGTGTGTGTGTGTGTGTGTGTGTGTGTGTGTGTGTGTGTGTGTGTGTGTGTGTGTGTGTGTGTGTGTGTGTGTGTGTGTGTGTGTGTGTGTGTGTGTGTGTGTGTGTGTGTGTGTGTGTGTGTGTGTAGTGCAGCTGACGGTGGTGTGCTCCGGACCACCGTCAGTTGCACTTCGCTTCTCGAAAGCAGGCAACACGTGTATTGAGCGGTCTCCTGAACACTTCGCAATGTGATCAATGCGGTTTAAATCATGGATCACAGACAGAACAGCGCTGTCTTGTCTTCGCCTTTTTGTAGCGAGAGCTACATTGGCCGTATTCTCGCCGTTTTGCTGTGGCCGGTGGCCGCACCGCGAGCTGAGCCGTTGCTTAGCAACCGCCGCAGCTGGTAGCGCCGCTCACCGCGCCATCTGGCATGACGTCAGAGGAGGAGCCGGTGAAACCGCGTTGCAACAACAGAGGAGGAGCCGGCGTTGCATCGTATATATAGAAGGGGCGGCTCGGTGGGATTCGTCGGCAGATGTGGAAAGTGAGCCGGAGAGACTGAAAGAAGCCAGGCTTCGTCGTCGGAACGAAACCAAGAGGAGGCAGCGAGCCGAGGAGACGGAGGAAGATCGAGCCGTGCGCCTCGAGAAGCGCCGTAAGTACGAAGCGGCCAGGCGAGTGGATTCAGATGAGGATAGCACCCAAAACGTGTTCAAGTCACTGGACGACAACCCCTTATCCTCGCCTTACACAAAAGTGTCGGTTCCTTTGGTAACACTTTGCAAAAACCTCAACGATACTGGAGGAAGGACATGTTACTTAATGACAAAATGTAGCCCAAGGACAGAAACTCAGAGAGACACACCGAACACGTCACAAGCGCCTCTGTTCTGTGTGTCTCGAATTTTGTAGAGGAACGAGCAAAGATTATGCAGATCCCACGCACTGTGGGAATCCACGTTATGCGAAACATTTTGCAGGTTTGGCTATCCAGCATCGTTCAGCTAATGACATAATGTAGCGCAAGGGCACAACCACGAAGATACACACAGAATAGAGGCGCCTGTGACGTGTTCGGTGTGTCTCTTCGTGCTACATTATGTCATTAGCTGAACGATGCTGGATAGCCAAACCTGCAAAATGTTACGCATAACGTGGATTCCCACAGTGCATGGGATCTGCATAATTTTTGCTCGTTCCTCTACATAATTCGAGGCAGGCCTATAGACTTACGAAAGCGGATTGAAATGTATAAAGAAGCGCATATTGCAACACGCCAACGGTCTGCCAGGCAATTCGCCTAAAGTAAGAAAGCGTTCAGTGCCTATTCAATTTACGTCCGAATCGCAAGCATCGGATGCGATGTGTCACAAACCTAAAGGAACGGAACCGCAGCTATGTAACCTACGCAGCCTGTCTGAAAGCATACAGGAGAGGAGCATTTCACGAGTTCAAAGAGACACTTGAGACACTGCCGGTGTTACAGGTACTTTTGCGTTCGTCTTCTTCTCCTGCTTCTGGCATTGCAGGGTGATATCGAATATCCTATACAACTGCTTCTAGATGAAAACGAACGCCCGTGCACACGACTCTTTCGCAGAACGAAGCAGTTGTTTCCTCTCAAATCACTTCATTCGGTGACTTCTGGTGCCCTCCGTCTATCTGTGTGTATGCGTGTTTGAAGTAACAGCAACATGACACCACGGGGATTCCAACGGCCGTATTTTCGAGATAAGCACGTGGCTATTTCGCAATAAAAGAAACCTACGAAGGAACGCGAGCTGGTCGACGCTAACAGGTATTCCATAAGACATTCGACACGACACCCAAATACCTCGAGCGAAGCCGAGCACAACACATGGATTGCCAGAACCAAATAGGCTGGTATACGGCAGCGAAACGAAACGCACGGCAAGTTATTCGCACAAGCGTAGCGGATTCAGAGACTCCGCTCTGTCGACAATTCGCGAATGTCCATTTGAGAAACTCTTGAAGCTTTGCGCATCTAAACAGCCGTAACGAGGTCGAGAAAACGCCAACTTTCCTCCCCGCTAGCACAGGGGGCTATGAGGCGACACGTTTTCGTATTACATATGCTCAGTGAGAAAAAATGGCCAAGAAACATAAAGGCGGAAGGTCTTTATAAAAAAAATGCACCGTCGGCAAAAAAAAGAGAGAGAGAGAGAGAAAGGAAAAAAAACGTAATCGACGTTTCCAAAGTAAATCCGCGATTGTGCAGTAGAAAGGCGAAACTTCCAGTGCCAGACTTCCGCCCAGAATTCAATCCCGAAAAAATCAGTCCCACAGAACACTCGCGTACACGAACGGTGAATTTCGCCAGTCGACATCGTCGAGCTATGTGTGTACCTGCGTCCTCGAGCGAGCGCTCCGATTTCTGGAATAACAATCTTCGACGGAACAACAACGTTATCCGCGCCAAATAAAGGCGGTAGTTAACCGGCACAGCTATTCCGAAAAACGAGTTCATTCTGTGCTAACTCTACGCTTACGCACTCACGAATCGTCGGTCGTTCGAAAAAGGGCGTTCTCGTAGCTAAAATCTGCTAATGCAAATAAATAAAAGAAAAACAGCAAACTCGCAAACATACGCCACATGTCATATTTACATTAAAAACCTGACACGCACATAAAAACCAACACGCGAAATCTGACAAAGCAGTCCTCTGGAAACGCGGTACATACCGTTTGCTCCCTCAACTTCGCTGTAAGTCGGAGCCGCCATGGCGGAGCGCGGCGCAGTTAATCCTCAGACAAAGCTCATTCGAGAATACCAGAGGCAAGCGCGCGAGAGAAAGTCCGTACGATACCGGAACCTGTCCTTTGGTCGCTCGAAAGTCCATAATTAGCTCCGTCAATTAGACAGACATGCTGTCCCGTTTTTATGCACTCTGTTCCTTCTTTCTTGACTATATGTACGAGGGGCGTTCAATGAAGATTTCCCCCTGACTCACGTCTATTTATTGAAGGATGCTGAAACTGCGCATGTGTAATGACATAAGTCACTATAGGTCACGTGGAAATGTGCAACTCTGAACTAATAACGGTCTTCCTTTTACCGGTGCTGAAATGGTGTGAGGTGTGATAATGGATGCAGTGGAATACAGAGCAGTCATCAATAGAGACTGGATTTTAGGCAAATGACTTTTTTGTTCCTTGCGCTCCTATCGCCCCATTTTGATATATGAGCATGAGTTAGAGGTTAAGAAGGGCTTTTATAGTGTTTTATAGTGCCTATAAATGCCTATTTTAGCGTTTGTGCCTAAATGCCTATAAATGCCTATAAATGCCTATTTTCAATATCGGCACCTATATGAAGACTATTTAGCCCCAAGTTTCGCTTTCCAGTGCAGTTACAGACCATTATTCATGTTACCGGGCAACATTGACTGTTCGAAACTCTATGGGGTTCATCCTAGTCATCTAGTTCAACCAACTTTCGGAAAACAACCCCTAGCAGCAGTGAAATGGAACGCGCTGCGGTTGGCGAATGCGAAACCGCGGAGAGCCATCAGGGGAAAGGAGAGTAAAGAGCACAAGAAAGAAAAAAAAAATTTAATGTGCACGCGGCTTTTGTTTTGTTTGTAATTTACTTTTTAAGGCGTTGACTGCCGTCAAGCGTTCCTTCTCAGAGTACAAGATCATTCTCAGTGACAAGAGGAACAATTTTGAATCCAAAAATCTGGAGATGGTGGTAGTTTGCTATTGTTTCCACAATCTTCTCAGTGACTCTTAGACTTCGTTCCGCGTGCTCTCCAAACAGATTTCTTCAAACATGTGCACTTCAAATGGGCGGAAGTGTATTTGGCAGTGTTGGGACTTCTTGCCTGTACAATTCGAATAATGTCATTGTACATGAGAAAATTGCCAAGAGTTGTACCTAACAGTCATCATGTAAGAACATGCTAATTTCTTAATAAATTGTAGTCTCTCTTGAATTTATTATTAGTCTGTTTTTGTTGTGTCTTAATTTAATTGCGTCAGGCAGGCATAAAGTAGCGCTTTTTTTTAATCAGTATTCCTAGCTTTCAAGTATTCTTTTTCATGCTTTTTCACTTTATGCAACGCTCGAGTACAGTGGCCATTGAACATGAATATGAGCAGTGTGCTTGTTGAATTACGCCAAATGATCGTCATTAGACCTGCAGTTTTATGGGACAATTGCACGGCTATGTTCAACTGTTGGCGCCTTTGTGCCATCATAAACAATAACATTTCCTGTTTTCCTGTCGTAGATACAGGTCGCGCACGTCTTCGTTTGAAATTATTTACATTTATGTAAAAATTTATTGTGCCTATATTTACGACGTTGGAGGCCTAAAACGTTGTTTTGCCTGCCTATTTTTGGCGCCTACAACGCGCTTTTTAATGCCTAAAGATCCGGCCTCTAGTCATCAAGTTCCTGTACTTGAAAGGCCGCACTCCAAGGCAGACGTTCGATGAGATAAAAGAGGTTTATGGGGAGGATTCCCCATCATATGATGTACTGAAGAACTGGCATCGTCAATTCAAATGCGGTCGGACTTCGGTGGAAACGGCTCCGATTGCAGGGCGACCCCACTCCGCTATCGATGAACACACCATCCAGCAAGTGGAGGCCGCCATTTTGGAAAATCGCCACGTAACCGTTCGAGACCTAGCCCAAAATGTCAAGATTAGTGTGGGGTCCATGGAAAAAATCATTCAGGACCATCTTCATATGCGTAAGGTGTCCGCTCGCTGGGTTCCCCGGCTGCTCACACCTTTCCAAAAGCAGGAACGAGTCGAATGCTCCCAGGCTCTTTTGACTATGTGCCATGGAATCCAGGAGGACTTTTTAAACAGACTGATTACAGAGGATGAAAGCTGGGTCCATCACTATGATCCGGAGACTAAAGTCCAGTCGATGCAATGGAAGCACTTGGACTCACCGCCTCCAAAGAAGGCACGCGCCCAGCCCTGGACGGGCAAGGTCATGCTCAGAGTCTTTTGGGACCAGCACGGAGTAGTCTTGATGAATTTCCTAGCAAAGGGTGCCACGATTACTGGGGCATACTATGCTTCACTGCTGCGGAAATTGCGGGAGGCCATCGAAAGCAAGAGACGTGGCATGCTCACCGAAGGTGTCCGCCTTCTTCACCACTCACATGTTGCCCAGATGGAAGCACGCTGGTGCGGCTGTGAAATTCTACCGCATCCCCCTTATTCACCCGACCTCGCACCATCAGACTTCCACCTCCTTCCAACAATGAAGTCATATTTGAAGGGCAAGCATTTTCCAGATGATGAGACTCTGGTTTCTGAAGTCACAACATGGCTTTTGGAGCAACCTGTCGACTTCTACAAGCGAGGTGTTTACAGTTGCAAAAAAAAAATGAGAGAAGTGTGTGTGCCTGGGTGGCACCTATGTAGAGAAGGACTAATAAATCTGCAATGTTTCGTTGCTTTCCGTCCACAGGTAGTGGGTAAGGGGAAATCTTTATTGAACGCCCCTCGTACAAACAGGCCCATAGCAATGTACTTGCGCTTCATTTACGTCAATCACTGATGAGAGTCATAAATACAAAAATCACAGCATATCCACGGGGTGAATGATGATGAGTGGGCGAAGCTCCGGAGGGAATCATCGGATCTCCCGCTTAAGGGGACGCTAGCACAAACGCGTTAGAAACGTGCAGTACTCTCTAGTAAGGGGGAGCGGCCACAGCGTCTTACGCAGCCATTTACACATGCCGGAACGTGCACCGCGTTTGCCGACGCCATCACATGACTGCTGAGAGAGTATACCCCCCGTATTCATAAACGCTCCTCGACTTGAACTTGACTTGCCACCGCCTTGGGCAGCGCGTTCGAAACGCGTTGAAGGTAAGGCGGAGAGGTCACAGCGTCTTACACCAGCTTCTTACACGGGCCGTAACGCGCTAGCACAAACGCGTTAGAAACGCGCTAGAAACGCGGCCTTTCGTTAATGTTGGGTATTTATTGCCATCGTGGTGCGTGTGTCTATGTGCGCTTCGTGGCGTAGTGGGCTAACGCCGCGCGCTCGGAAGCGAAGGGTCCCTGGTTCGATTCCGCGCTACGGACACAACTTCGGAATTTTTTTTTCTCATTTTTCTCAGACTGGTTACACACTACTACTACGACGACGGGGACGGAACTGGTGCCGCTATAAGGAGCTTCGCCCCTAAAATTCTAGCAGGAAGAAGAATTGCGCAGTCATCACAGACGATGAGTGTCAGTGTAGGCGAACAGTCAAACGCTTCTAGAAAGCTACTCGCTTTCTTAAAGGACTGATGCTCTAGGAGGCGTGTGTTTGTTTCCGTGGGGATATTTAGGTAGCGTTTCTTGATTCATTGTGTAATTTCCGTAGAGAACGGAGAAATTAACCAGCACATGTCGCGCCAGTATAAGTGGCTATACATAGAAGCTGATTCGTCATATGTGTGATGCCTCCATTGGCGCGAGTATCAGCGTATACAGAAGGCGACTGCCATCCTCATCTCCTGCCGCCGGAGCCCTCTCCCGCAGCCGCCACAGGTGGGGAGAGGGCGGCGGGAGATGAGGAGGGCTGTCCTTCCCGAGCGTTCCACCACAGCGTCCTTCAGACGTCCCATGACTCGCGCCACAGCACGTGCGTCTCAAAGAGCGACGAACGCGTCCCGAAACTTGGCTACGCGAGAACCACGCGCTTTTTTGCATCGGTGCGTTTGTATCGGCGATGAAAGTCCGACCACCACGAGAATGGGCGAAACAGCCGAAGATAGCTAGCTATTCGCATTAAATACACTAAACGCCCTTCGCGTACAATTGCAAGGCGTTGGACTGACGAGTTCAGGCATATCTTTTCACAGCGTGCCGCCGACGTGCGTGCGCTTGCTCATCGTTCGCTGCTTCAAGTGCCCGTCGGCGACACTCGTGCAATCAAGGCACAGATATTAATTTAAGCCTCGGTGAAGCCTGCGAGTTTGCTACGGCGCAGTATTGCGGCGTCATACAGCAAGCGCTCGGCGAACGGCGGCTGTTGCCTCCGAGATTTTGGTGCACGCTTTTGGATATTCTTTCGCTTTTATTTTTATCTCGTCTTTTTCCTACGTGACTAGACATATGACACACAAGAGGCTTCGGGTGACACGGAACAATGCAAACACTACAGATGTAACTTGCTATCGCAAGTAAAATTGTGCGTAATCATGGATTACACACTTCGAAGGCACTTATGAAACACGACAGGCTCCAGATAAGAAGCATCATGAACCAATGTAAACGCCAGGTATAACTCAGGCAATAATAATAATAATAATAATAATAATAATTATTATTATTATTATTATTATTATTATTATTATTATTATTATTATTATTATTATTATTATTATTATTATTATAATCACGTTGAAGAACTTCTAACACATTTCCAATAGGCAGACGGTACGTACTTATTTTCGCGCTTGCAATAAGCTACTAAGTATACACTTCTCGAGAGCATTAGGCTGAACGAGTGACAAAAATCTAAGCGTAAGCAGCAAAGTATTTTCAACTAAGTCTCCGTTATTGCAGTCACAGACGAACGTTATCGCACGAGCTGAGGATAAGTTAAGGGGAAAGAAATCAGGCAATGCGCGAAGCGGGGCTTGGGATTTCGTTTTTTATCGATCAAGTTCAGACACGTGGAACTACACGAGGCTGCATGTTGTCGCTTTTTTCCAGGAATACGAAAGAAACATTTTTTTGTTTCGCTTTTTTTTGCCCAGACACGTAGCATAAAAACATGAGGCGCACCGCGTTGACAGCGTGCGCGAAAACCTAGCTGGTACCTTGATTCTTAATGTAAGCGCCTACGTCGTAGAAAAGAAAAATATATATATGCAATGGCACCTCCGCAGCATCTATTTACCGAAAACTCTTCTGGGCGGCCTGCACGTGGCGCTGTACGATTCTCCAAGAACAACAAAAAGTTACCAAAGGGGGATGCTAGTCACTCCTCACACAACGCAAGCTCTCGGATGCAGCAGAAAGTGCGCGAGTGCACGGAAGCGCGCACGCGCACGCACACGCACACGCACACACACACACACACACACACACACTAATACACACGCGCGCACACACGCACCCAAACTGGCGCAGGCATGCGGAAAAGGAAACAAAAACAGAAAACACAACAGATGAACCGACACGACGTTCTACGTCGACGCGGCGCGACATCATAGCGTCAGCGCATTTTGATCAGAGCTGTCAAATTGGGCAGCGCAAGAACTACGTTTCCGCAATCGCATAAACAGGACGCTGCACCGCCTGCGGCGAAGGGCGGCCACGTACAGCCAACCGCCAGTACCGCCAGTTTCCCGAGTACAACATTCGCGAAAAAAATTTGCCTGATCAATAAGTTTTCCGTACGCGGAATTATCCTCTGTATCTTATCGTACAAACATAGGGCGGATGCATTGGGTGCAACAACACTTCGTCTCTCTCTCTCTCTCTTACTTGCTTTCTTTCTCTTCTTTTCTATATTTTCTCTCTTATATCTATTTTCTCTTTTGTTATCTCTTTTTTTTAATTATTATTATAGCGTGTTGTGGAAACTTTTGCTGTATAGGAAGTACGCTCCTTGGAGAGTACACAAGTGCAACAAGGCTCGCAGCGTCGTCGCACGGCAAACAAACAAGTTCGATGGAACAAGGCTCCTGAGTGCGTCCTAAAGGAAAAAAAATTTTAAAAAGAGAGAAGAAAGAGAGCGAAGGCTGGGCAGTGGGCTGGCGGAAGTCAAAGAACAGATGCGGGACAGAGATGGCAACAGCGCCCCGGTCTCTGTTTAGCGGACCCGCAGAAAGGCGCACAGTGTGCGCATAGTGTAACATAAATGCTAATAATAGATAGGGAGAGAAAAGAAAGAAAGAAGGAAGAACGTTTCCCGTGGAACGATGTCTAGCCCAGGTTAAAGGGCCCCTAAACCACCCAGAGGTCGAAATTTAGTTGTGGTGTTGCAGTTGTGCACGAGTCTACAACGAACACGTAGCCGCGAGAATTTTTCGAAATGGTGCCGTAATAGAGGAGTTACGCGCATTTGATGATCGAAACACGGCCCTCGCTCGTTTCGCTCTTTCCTTCGCTGCTCTCCTCGTCGGCTGGTCTCTTCTCCTCATCGAGTGCTCCTCCAAATGTCAGGTGACAAACGTCACCGCCAACGCGGTTCTCAAAATATTGTCCACGCTAGCGGCAAATATACCGACGGCGAACCGGCTTCCAGTGACGTAGAACGTCTGCTGCGCGAGAGGTGTCCAAAGTAGACAGCAGTTCGGCCGTTGCACCGCCCGCAACACGATCAACGGGCCAAGCGACGACCGCGAAGCTGCGCGCCTCCGCCACCAGCGACGAAAATATCGGCTGCAGCTTCTGTTCCAAGCAAAATAATTTCCGCTAGATAAAGCGATGCGTAAATTGAACGTTATATGAAGAACGATATCCACTGTCAAACGTTAAACATGAACGAGAGCACCGATACTCGTCGAGCTCAGCTGCAGTGCACGGCTACCGACAGGAGACGACCGGCTCGGCTGTGCTCGCATCGCAGCCGACGGCGCCGCTAATATAAGCGCATTTTCTTCTTTGTGTACAATTATTGCGATGAGCGATAACAACGATGAGAAAATATTGCGGCTTGTGAGCGTCGGTAATTCATTCCGAAGCGCCGTCCGTTGCAGCTTTGATGTTAAACCGGAAAAGGCCTATATGGCGACGATATCGGCGCCGTCGAGCGATTGGCGGCGGCGGCGGTGCAGGTGAGGCTGCCGCACAAATGGGTCTAGGTCTCATCCTCTCTACGGCAAGGAAATCTCGCCGGTCGCGAGGAAAACCACCGTCGAACGGCGGCCCGCGAATGGCAAACGGCAATGCTGCGGTGCCGGCCCGTGTGCATGCGAAGCGTGCCGCTATAGACCCTGTGTTGCGCGCACGTCTGGAAAGGCCAACACTGTCGCACTCTGCTCGCGCAGCTAATCAGACCGCTACGCACGATTGTGTTGGAGGGTGACTGATTTGGCACTTGCGTTGCGGGCTGTAATTACCTATTCGCAAGGACGCACAAGCGAGCAACACGAGGAAGAGCAGGGAGCGCGCGTACCTGCTAGCAGACAAACCGGAAGTCGCAGGTTCTTGTTCGACCAATGGGCATCGTCACCACCGTTGACATCACCAGATGCACCCTGCTGACATCGTGACGACCGCTGGGGATGCCGGAAAGGCCAGGAGAGGAGGAGGGCATTGCTTTTTTTTTTTTTTTTTTTTTTTTGATATTGTGGCGCGCCCCCGGCGCGTAGCGCTGCAACGTTTGGCATCGTTGATCGTGACGGCAAACTCGATGCGCGTGTTTACTTGAAATGTTAAAAAAATATCTGAGGTGGTTTAGGGGCCCTTTAAGGCGATCCCGTGCTCAAGCGAGACAGCTTGATTGATTTAATTTCATTTGACTTCCCTCTAGGAATAGCACATGTCCACCGTGGCGGATATGTGGGCCGAGAATCGGATAGAATTATGAGAATGCGTCGAGTGTAGTCTAGAACTCATAGGAACGTAGTGGGTAATCGAAAGAAATGAAAGATAACACAAAGAACTAAGAACTCAGCGAGGGACCCCTCTTGAAACACAAATCCATTTACAGCCGAGCAAACAACCCTTTGAGACCTGTCTAGAGTGGAGGCTCCTTGAGGAACGCTGGCGAATGGAAAAAGAAGAAAAAACTAGTCCAGGTCGGCAATACGGCGCTTTTGAAGTATTCTTCCTTGAAGACGTTAAACTCGACGGAATATAGAAAAAGACAGCAGACTTGTGCCACCCTGAAGAATCACAACCGAATTTCGAGCTCTTTCTTTGCAGCAGTTGCAAGAAGAATTTCAGTTGCCTGTAATTAAACCACATTATTAAAACGTTGCCCGCATATGACTAGCCCGTTTGAAACCTTGCCCGCATATAATGCTTTGGAGCACTTGTTAAGAATTTTTTACAAAGGCAGTAATTCATTTAAACACGTTTTACCTCCCGAGAACACTAGGCCATAATTCCCCCCCCTTTCCGTTAAATTTCGCAGGCTTTCATAGTTTCCCAGGGCAGCGGGTTAAGTTCTGCGTTGTTCGTAAAACGCCCTTATAACGCTTCGCATCGCTTGCACACGTAATTTACTGCTGCGGCCTTAATTAGTCCATACAATTTTAACTTTGCTTACGTATTACCCACAACCTGCCCCTAATTTTAAACAAATATGCCCAATGCAGTTTGTTTAGTTCACCGAGGACACCGGAGAAATAAACTACGAAACTCGTATCACGCATAGAAATACAAAAAACGAGGGTTTAGTAATTGTTTGCAACGCTCTTAATTAACCCAGAAACGTTAAAATTTCGCTACATGTGATACTTAGTTACCCACTCCCCACTCCCCCCACCCCCCTATTGCCACCAGAATTATATAAACTTGAGGTAACGCAGAGTTCTATTCAGACATCAGGAAACATATAGCTGATAACGGCCGTGTTTCACTTTGTAACACTTCATTACGGAAATATTTTGCTAAAAATGTATTAGAACCACACACATTTACCTTCGCATAACGATCTGCCATATAGTGCCCCCCCCCCCTTATTTTTTGTCAAGTTTGACCTTGGTGGCGTTTGTAGTTGTGCCGGTGTTATGTGTTAAATTTCGCGCCGCTCGTAAAACTGACTCATAACGCTCCAGAGCGCTTCAATGCGTAATTTATTGCAAAGGGCACAATTAATCCAAACACTTTGAAGTTTGCATACACATAACCCATAAGTTCCCCTTATTCTCACCAAATGTAAACTTGGTTTAACACAGTATTCCCTCGGGACACGGTAAAATAGCGTAAACTGTCCGTGTGAGGAGTCCGAGCACTTGCTGAAGACATTATTTCGCAAACGCTGTATTTGATTCACACGCATATACCTTACCACACATATTTGCCACAGCGCTTCACCCATTATCGCTAAGTTTGATCTTGGTGGCATGTGTAGTTATGCCAGGGCAGCGGGCTGAATTTTGCGCCACTCAAACTCAAAACGCCCCTTGCACTTAATCACTTGCATACTTGCATACGTGCCACTTGCATACGTAATCTACTATAAAGGGCACAAATCCCTCACATAATTTGAACGTTGCCTACACATTACCCATAACGTGCCCCTTACTTTCGCCAAATATAAATAGGGTGACTCGTTTATCACCAAGGACACCAGGGAAACGAACTACGAACCACGTATAACGCATGAAAATAGCAAGAAAACGATGGTTCAGTAATTAGTTGCAACTCTTCTAAATAATTAAGCCAGAAACGTGAACCTTTCGCCACGCATTACACCTAACATGCTTCCCAATTTCACTGAACACGCTCCCCC
Source organism: Dermacentor silvarum (assembly GCF_013339745.2). Classification (NCBI taxonomy): domain Eukaryota; kingdom Metazoa; phylum Arthropoda; class Arachnida; order Ixodida; family Ixodidae; genus Dermacentor; species Dermacentor silvarum. The sequence continues at coordinate 125,463,005 of NC_051159.1, forward strand.
ACCTTTAGGTTTTACGAATTTTAACTCGGTGTGTTGTAGAGTTGTTACGAGACTGTGGGAAACATTCCGGAAAACGGCAGTATATGACACTGTAGAACGCTTGAATCAATAAGTTTCAACTTATTGTTACAAACGTAATTAAACTACATATATTAAACATTTTTCGTACGTCACTCACAACATGCTTCCTACTTCCACGAAATATGAACGTGCCTCGCATAGTTCACCGAGGAGACCAGGAAAGCCAACTACACGTTTCGTATAATGCATGAAATTTGGGAGAAATCAAGTAATCTATAGTAATTTTCAAAGCACACAATTACTCTCCACCCTTCGAACTTTGGTACACCCCCCCCCCCCCCTTTAGAGTAAATGGCCCCCATTTCCTCTAAATATGAAATCGCTGCCGTCTTTGGTTCTCCCGTGGAAGCGGGGAAACTGAGCAACCTTTGCATATAAAGCATCCAAGCCGGTCGAAAACGAGAGTTTGGCAATTCTCACTTAATCCCAAATTAACCCACACACTTCAAAATGTGCCTGCATGCATATCACCCCTAACATCTCCCACAGTTCCTCAAAATATAAACTTCGCGAATGATCAAGTTCATTTTTATTTTTATTTTTACAAGGAAGCAAGCTTACAACGTTTTTGGACGCGTTTAATCGTCCTAAGCACTCCGCTGTAAAAGAAATCATCAATCGTTTTAGCCGTACCCACAAGATGAGCACGTATGGAGCAGGGCGCCAGAGCAGCACTACGAAGGTGCACTCAAACACAAAATTTTACGGCCCGTGGGATCTGACAAAAATCTGAATATCTCCGCAACCTCACAACGCATCCTGGCATTCGCATTTCGGGCCTCGACTAGTAAATGCCAACAACGTTTTCGTATGCAGCTTTACTGGCTACTGCTACAGGCTGCTCGGAAATTCAACGTTTTTCTGAGGTCCCGCGGCCCGTAAACTTCTGTGGCTGGCTGTACTAGTTTGAGGCGGTGTATGCGACAACGCGCACCCCCTGCAACAGCCTCTTCGCCTTTCCGATTCGCTATCCCCTCCCTCTCTTGCGATCTCGTTCTGGCTAACATAAACCACTGCCCGTTCTCTGGTTACAAATTCCGTCCAAACGCGTACGCAGAGGAAGAGGGTAAGAAGGAAAGATGGGGAGCTAAACCAGGCTTGCCTTCTTTCCTAGTACGCGATGGGGGTGGTGAAATGTAAGGCATAAAAGTGATGAGAGAGTGTGCACAGTCGTGCGGACCGTCTGCTTCATTCAGGCGCCTCTAGCTCTCGCACGACTGCTAAAACGCACGGTGAGTTCTTTTTCTCTCGGCAGGCGCACGAGATAGTTATGAAGTTAGAAGCTTATTTGCAGTTCTGAATGGTAGTAGATCAGCATGATTGTGGCTCGAGCTATACCTTATTGTAGCCGGATTACAGCCGGAGCTATAAACGCAAGATATCGTACGCCTGATTGAGCTCCCAGAGCCACGAGCAAAACAACATACGGCAGAACATTATCCAAATGACACGAACGTAACCGCAACTACAGTGTGATATATAACAGTAACTATAGCCAGAAAATATTCGGCAACGGAAACAAGATAGCAGCCCACGGCAAAAAATAAAAAAAAATAAGAAGGCGAAAATTAAATAAAAAAAGAATGAAGCGACTATTGGCAGCTATACTTATCTAAAAATGTACATTTTCTAAATTTTTCATAAAAATTTAACTTTTAGGTAAAGCACCTAAATGTCGGTTTCAAGACTCTGCTCGCGTACAAATGTTGGCTCGATGGCTGCGGGTAACGGCGCCTCGCTCCAGAACGGGAGAAGGAAAGGGAAGAAATACTGCGCGTCCTCGACACCGAACGCGAAAACTCGTAATGAGATTTCCCCGTGCCGACTTCTCGATCCAACGGCGGTACGAAAAGCATTCTCTTTCACTAAGCAACTGACGGCGCGCTGTCGTTCGTATCACTCGAAGTGCAAGCCCTAGGCGATGGAATTAGGTCTCGCCGGAGGATAAAGCAAAGTTTCGACGCGCTGTTCGCCCCCTTCTAAAGGCGGCAACACGAGCTGACACTGCAACTCGTTGCAAACGGGAAACAAGAGAACGGAAGGAACAAGCTCGAAGTCACGCAGGCAAGTGAATTGAAATAATTTCTGCGTCGGTGTCCGCTCAACCCGCGCGAGGCCGCTGCAAGCAGCAAGAAACACCAAAGGCGGCCGAGCTCAAAAGCTCGGCAATGCCTTTGCAAGCAGTTAACGACTGCATACAGCATCATAAGTCAATAACCCTGTCAGTCCCGAATTATGAATGATATCGCAAGGCGCAGTAAGGCTTCATTCAAAGAATGTGGTAAGGTGATGCTTAGTACATTTTCTAATGAGACCGAGTAATTATAATTAAAATCCTGACCTCACTCGTCGCGCTGGCTTAGCGACTGCGGCATTGCGTTGCTATGAGAACGAGGTCGCGGGTAATGAGATCGTAGTTTTGGCACGTAAAACCAAAAAATGTACTACATGTCCGGCAAAGATGATCGTCTTAGTATTCTGTACATCTGCGTGTGTTTATTTAAAATGTGTTCAGAACGACAGAGGTGATTTGAGGGGAGATAGTAGGCACATATGGGTCGTTAGAAAGTTATTAAGTAAGTTTTCTCATCCGGTTCAGCATTAAGAACTGTGAAAATTTACACGTGTTGCGCAATGACATTCTTCATTATCCATGCCAAGTTTTATTTACAAACATCAAGAAGTGTTGGAATTGTAAGATTTTATATTTGTATATGTACTTCGGCAAGGGAACATTAAAAAAATAACTAATCCAATGAGGGCATTGAAACTTCTGCCAAATATTGTTCACAATGTGGGATTTTGACTGAACTAAAATAACAGCATTCACTTAGCAATTAGCCTCAAAATAATTTTTTCGACATTGAAATCTCAATATGAGGGCAATTTGCTAATAGAAGTTTTTCTTTTTATTTCAAAGGAAACCTGGAGGCAACACAATTATTCTAGCTCTCAGTCTCAGTAGATGCACAAGACAAATTACAACTAAGCAAATTCTCGCAGCAGAAAGCTTGCTAATTTGGGACATAACATTCCTTTTGTGGCCAAGAACACTGTTTTTCAGGAATGGCCTTTAAATGTTCAGTTGTGAACCATATCAAGCCTAAAATGCACCATGGTCATAATTTCTGGCATCATTTGTCCAGTATTCCTTTACAAAATCATTCCTGGCTATAGCTTTAGCTTTTCTCTTTGACTTACTTTTGAGTAATTGAGCAAGACACCAGCGATCGTAATGGGGCTCACCCTCATGAGCACGGGCTGACCACGTTGACGCAGCTAGCATAAGCGTTTCCGCAGAATCTGCGCTTGTTCTTCGGGCATGAAGAGAAATGATACTTCCCCGTCTTCTGAGTGAAGCATATGTGAACGCGACAACTCCGTCAGAATTATTATTATTTTTTTTAGAATATGAACTACAATGAACAAAATCATTCATTTACAAACAAGCGTGCCGCCGTCAAAATTCATCAGCAATGTCATTTTTGATGCATATTTAAAACACTAAATGCTAAAATCAGTTATAAGGCCACATCCTCAGCTGTTAAAAAATAAAAAAAACTTTTCCAATATCTCCAGCTGTTTTGAAGACGGGTGTGTTAAATTGCTTTGAAGCCAAGGCCATTTTCATAGGCAGGAGGTGAACACTTCAAATACTTCTAGGTTTTCAAACACTTGTAGTGCTCGATTAGACGTGCAATTTGGAGGATATATTCCTTGTGAAATGAAATAATTTTTCGAAAATTTCGCAGACGATTATGATACTACCTAATGCGAAATTTGAGCGCAGCTCTATGCGTGTTTTCATTTCGCGACATATTGGCTGGCGCGGACAATCTGTCTCTTGTGGCACTTGGCAAGCGGAGCGAAGCGTGGCGCGACTGCCTCACTAATCGGGAGATCGCAAGAAGCAGCGCGTGGGCGCTATTTACAACAGCCGCCGCAGACCGACCTCCCAGACGACGCGCGCTACTCTGGTGCCATCTCGCAGTCATCGTCGCCGCAGTGCACGTCTTGTGCGGCACTACACCTTTCTTCTCACGCTTTCGCCGTACCCTCCTCCTCCGCTTTCCTCCTCGCGCTCTCCACTCTCGCCACTTTTTTCATCCCCCGCTGCGCTCCGCGTTCGCTCTTTCATCCGCTGCGTTCGTTCGGTCGGTTACGCCGGGAACGCCGACCCTCGACTCAGAATTGGGCGCCTAAAGCTGAGCTGCGCTCTAAAACGCTTTTCTTTTTTAAGGGTATTACCTACCATCCCCTTTGAAGGCCCTTATTACACACTGTTATCATGAGCGAGGAGGCTATAACGCAGCACAAGGCATTAACAAAAATGAAGTTCCACACCCGTAGTACCGAAGTATCGCGAGATCACGGAGGAGTGCAATGATGAGAGACGTGCGCTCATGAAGGAATGTAACTAATTTGCATGGTGTCTAACACAGGACGCTGCAAACCGTTATGCAAATCAAACATCATTGTCGTCAGCGTCTTCTCACTAATGAACTCGGCCAATGAACCATTCCCATACCCTCGCGCAATGCTCCCCCTGCGCTTCAACATATTGGCTTTTCCTCACAGACAGTCTATATGAGGCGGAGCACGCTTTACGGGGGAACTGGTGTGCGAACTTTCGCTGACTGGTTCGCACGTGTGCGCGCAGTAATGACGTCTCGGGCAGACGGACGTCCCCCCGCTGTGCCGCTAACTGCACACTCGCTGCCCGCCAGCCATTTTAATCCGACGTACAAGAAATGAAATACGGGCCCTGGGCACGAATGTGGAAGCAAAATTGAAAGCAGTCACGTCAGGACCGAAGTATTCTTGGCCACATGCAATTAAGGACGTGTTTTGCTGCCGCAAGACGTCGCGGTTCTCGCTAGTATTTCAAGCGTAAGCGGATGAGTTGAAGAAAGTCGGAAGAAAAAGTTCAAAAAGACAGATGGGATGCGCCCGCTTCACCTCCTGCCATAATGCGCTGCAGGTAATGCTTGTAGCGATATTAAGGTGCAGGCGTGCCAACGTTAAAGGGACCGACAACCACCAAGAACGTGTCATGAAATTTCAGTGAAAACGAGAAGATCGTGATTTAAAGTGGTAGAATCGAACGTGCTGTTCGAGGTTTAAATAGGAATTATAATTTTAAATCGGCATATAAGGGTCGCGAAATACGGTATGTCGGGTCGCGCTGCGGTGACACTGGTAACCAAGGCTGGATGCCCACATGACCGAAGATTACCGAAGTCGGTTGTTATTAAGTTCACCATACGTATTGTTCAAAATCGCGTTCTCTATATTTTATGGGGGTTTACGCTTTGTTCTATGCGTGTTACGATCTAAGGAAAGTTGACGCTCCCAAGCGGCGCTGCCAAGCGGATATGCACAGAACTAGTGGAAATTCACCGAGGAGCGAAGCAAAGATTCCTTGTATCTCCATTGTTGTTGACCCTTTATGTTAAGGGCATAGAAAAAGGACTGCAAAACAGTGAATTAGGTTTTGATTTATCTTACACCCGTAATGGGCAAAGGGTGCAACAGAGACTCCCGGGGCTTGTGTACGCGGCCGACATAGAGCAAGTAGGGCACAATGTATGGGATTTCCACAGACTTTCGAATGCGTGCGGCAATGAAGCGACATTTCTGAGCCTAAATATTAGCACAGGGAAATCGTAAATTAATATTTTTAATGAAGAAACGAGTAATGACGTGGTATCTATTCGACAGCAAGTCATCCCATAGTCAAGCAATATATTAGTTGTATAGAAGTCAAGCAACCTGGTTGTATACATAAAGGAAGGAAAGACTCAACCATCCACCAAGATAATCTGAGAATGAAGGGGAAGAAGAATGCAGCAATAACGAAACATAGAACACTTTGGGGCTGCAATAAATATGAGGTGGTGCGAGGAACTTGGAAATGAGTAATGGTGCTAGCGGCTAACGCTCGCAAATGTCATTCTGTAGTTAAAATCAGAGATCCTGTCGGAGCTGGAAGTTAATCAGACGTCGGTGGGCCAATTAGAATTGGGTGCCAACGGTAAAACCACGAATGAGGCAGCGCAGGGTGACATGAGTTCAGCCTCTTTTGAAGTCAGGGAAACGCACAGCAAAATTAGTTTCGAAGAAAGACCCAGGAACATGGATGAAAAGAAATGGGCGGCTAAAGCGCACAAATATCTGTGCCTCAAAGCCGTTCACACGGAATGGAGGAAGAGGTCAGCAAAGTTGGCAACCAAGTACAGAGTAATTGAAAGTGTAAACAGACAACCCGGAGCCACCAAAAAGAATTTGGGAGAAACAGAGACGCTAAATTAGCTGCAAATTATGAAAACAAAAAAGACCACGGGTATTTACAAATACGACAAAAAAGAAAAAAAAAAGAAATCATGAGGGAAAATCTGTACGATAACCCAAAAGACCGTGCCTTGCTATTTCTCTGAGGCCCGAGCTGGTTGCCTAAGGACATAAAGATACCGGAGCAAATATTCGCAACGGGATGAGGGAATTGCCTACAGCAGCAAGGGTCCGGAAACGACTCAGCACATCGTAACGGAACGCCAAGGTATTCGCCCAGCAAGACCCGCAGGGAAAGCCCACCTTCCAGAAACGCTGGGATTAAAAGCGGATGGAAGCAGTAACAGGTCAGCAGCCAATATAAGAATGAGACGTTTGGGGTATTGGTGAGGAAAAAAGCAGGGAAAAAGATTGATAGATACGGAGTCGTTAGAGACATAGGTAACTGTTGAATATAGATATATAGGTTTTAATAAAGAAAGAAAAGATAAAAGGAAATATAGGCAAAATCCTAGACTGCGATAGATGTAGTAAAACCTGACCAGCTCAAGGCAGGCTAGGTGACTATTTGTCACCGCCCCGTTTCGAAGGGGATGCCAATAAAAATTATCATCATCGAGTGGAACGGTAGAACCGTGGCGTAACTCATTGCATGGAATGAGGACTTTTGTGCGCGCGAAAGTTTGCGAGTGAGTACCCCGAGTTCTGTGGTCGCCCTACGAGATAGAAAATGTCATCGATTCAACGTGCTGTAAGTGGGTGCCAGCACTACACGAAGAGCACTACTGGTATGTCCTACCACTTGCTATCAGGCAATTGGAAGAGGCTGTCGGTCACTCCCGCCTTTTGCTCACGTCTCCTCTACGCCCTTGTGCACCTTGGACTCATTGCCGTAGTCGAAGCATCATAAGAAAAAACTGAGACGCCTCAGAAGCACGGCAACACGCTGAACTGCGCATCACCTGTAGAAGAGTCGTTTCGCTTTCGAAAACTTAGCGAAAACAGTTGGCGCAGGATACCACGAACGCACATAGCTATTACTGAAGAAATGATTCCAACAGTTTGGGAAGCATGCACCGCGCGAACATTGGCATGATAAACAGGAGATACATTTTTTACAAGCAAATCCGAAGCAGCGGATAGAGCGAAAACGTGGGAAATATGGCTTAAACGATTTCATCGCATATCCGAAGCGTTCTAATTGAAATATAGTTAACGCTTCCAAGATATTCACAAATCCTGGAAGCTCGACCAGTAGCTCTGTTCAGAAGTGCGCCGAACGCTGTGAAGAAAAAAGTCGCCATCGCCGATAAGCACATCGACTTGCGCTAACAAATTATCACTGAAAGATGTTAAGCAACCCGTTATTAACATAAAGAACTTTGGCAAGCAATGACATCGACATAAGAGTTTCGGGTTTTCAATTAGAGATGTATATTTAAATGACTCCTCCTGACCTTAATAACACCTAACTCCTCCTGACTTGAATGCCTGCTCCTGGCAAGCAATGACATCGACGTAGAGTTTCGGGTTTTCAATCAAAGATGTATATTTAAATGACTCCTCCTGACATCATTGGCACCTAACTCCTCCTGACTTGAATGCCTGCTCCTGGCAAGCAATGACATCGACATAGAGTTTCGGGTTTTCAATCAGAGATGTATATTTAGATGACTCCTCCTGACATCATTTATACCTAACTCCTCCTGACTTGAATGTCTGCTCCTGACAGAATAAAGATAAAGCGAAAAGACATATAAATGCGAGTGAACATTGCGCTACCCATTTTCTTTTCTTTCTTTTTCTTCAACAAGACAAAGATAAAAGCCCGAATAGAACCAAGCCTAAAATAACTCCAGAATCAGACAGGCGATACCGAACAATTATGTCATCAATGAACTTTCACATTTCATCTATAAGTCCACAAGCTTGTACACTCCCGTGCATTTGCTGCCTCTGTGAATTGTGAACGGTGTTATCCTCTCGACACAGGTCGAGGAGTTGTCACTTAGTTTCTTGGCAGAAAGTTTCTTGGCAGAAAGTTTCGCGCGCGCCTCAACAGCCTGTTATTGCATCTGGAAAAAGCAAAAGCAGGGAACAACTGGCACGGTGACATGCCGACTCCCTCATGCAGCGACAGTGAGCGCGCACTTTATTCAAGTCCAAATACGCCGACATCTGCAGCAAGCCAGGCCTGACAGAACAAAACATGGAAACCTCGTCCATTTTGGGTTCGTGGCGCCATCTGCTGAAAGGAAACTACACCACTGCGCCAATACCAAATCGAAACGCACTGATTAAGGCGGGCGTCGCTCTAGGCCGCCACAGCTCTTAAGAGTCAGAAAGGCCTCAAAGGTCTCAAAGGAAGACCTCAAAGGCGCGGCAGGTACGACATTTGAATGCCAATAGCGCGTTTTAATACAAGATGAACAACAAACATTTTTGCAGGAAAACATCCGTGAGGAAACTGTTTTTTACTATTGCAGAACTCTTGCATTGGCCATTACATCCTTCAGGCAACTTTCTACCCCTTGGTTCTCTCAAAGATCCCTATTTAGGCGAAGGGTTTACGTTACGCAGCTTAATGAACGCTGCACTACGTAACAATGTCCGTGAGTTTTAACCAAATGCACCAACTGAATGTCGCGTTAAATGCTGCCCCTAAATCACCTTTGACATCTGCACACACTTTAAGTAATTATGCGCATCGCCCACAGAATGCCGTAACGATTATGTTTAGCGAAAGTGGCTGCACTACGCACCACGAGGAAACCCACAAATTCGAAAAACAGTTCCCTGCTCCTCTCTTGGCTTTTCCAATGCTTTATTTACGTGTTATGGCGCCAGCAGAAAAAAAAATAGACGCAGAAACTCATATGGGAGTCGTCTAAGTATGCGTAAGCATTGTGCCACTTCCTCATCTCCACGCAGCCCGGTGTCATTGTCACCGCTATGACACTTGATCCGGCCAGTACAAACGACAGCGCTGCGGCGACACGAACTACTGCGAACGGCGACGCAAGGTGCATTGATAACGCAAGTTAAGTACTGCCGGTGGCAGCGCCAGGTGCGCTGACGACATTCCGACCTTCATAAACGTTATCGCTCTTAAGCGCCTTGTCCATCCGCGTCGAACAATCATGAACCGTGATCAAAGGACTACGGCGGCGACACGGACCAATCAAACGTAATCGGGCACGGCCGCGCGGACCGTATCTTGAAAGCGATCTGCGAAGCGGATGGAGTTCCGACTCCTGACAGCTCCGCACGCTATGTTTTCACCGCTTCACGTTGAAGAGAGACGCGCCGGCCCATGTCTTGAAAGCGATCGTCTTACGGGAAGGACGGACGAACGGACGGACAGTTCTCTCGTTGGGTAATCATGGAAATGCTTACGCATTAAAAATGCACATGACGTCACCAAAGTCGATCTGAAAGGGACAAGAGCGCTAACGTGACGAGAGCCAGCTGTGCGCTCCGAAAAGGGAAGCCGTGAAGCTTCTATTCAGTCAGCGCCGCATGGAGGCCGATCAGAAGCGGACATGGAGGAGCTCCTCTTAGTCTCTATTTTGGTTGGCTGAAGCGACCCGTACTTTCACTGCAGTACGCGGAGCACAGTGCAGAATAGTAGGCGGCGAGGAGAGAGCGCCCGTTAGTAGAAGGGTAGCGAGGGCAATCGAGAAAAGGCGGCGGCCGCGTAGTCGTTCATCAAATGCATGTAACTTTGCTCATTATACCGCATCATTTTGAAACATTTTAAAGCGAAAGCTTTACTAAACTAGTCGAGCCGAGTTTCGCCGTCACCAGCAATTTGACCTTTATTTGACCGCAGCTGCGCCGTAGCCTTGGCAACGCATTGCTTGATTCGCCGCGCCGAGCTCCGCCGCTGTCGCGTGCACTAGCCGCCGCCGCCGGCTTGGCGCATGCGCTCTCCGCAGCTGGGTCGCCGCCTGACCACTTGACTCGCCGCACGCCTGGCTAAGAGGAGCGCCGCGTTTGCCTAGTCAGTGCGAGCTTGGCCATGGATGACAGCGAGGCTGGGCCGTCTTCTCTGAGCGTTCTGCGGGCGCGGGAGGCTTTGAGCCGTCGTCGGCAAGCGGCATCTGACCTCCCCGCGGATATCGCCCGGCGAGCAGCTTCACTGGAGAGGGTCCGGAATTCCAAGCCTAATCACAGTCATGTCTAGCCACCGACCTAGACACAGCCGTCATACCTGGCTTAACGATGAGTGTATAGCTAAGTATACTAATTACAGCTAAATAAAACGTTAACCAAGTGAAACCAAGACTTAACCAGGCTAAACCAAGCTTTCGCTTTGCATATCCAGGGTTAGCTGAGCTAAGCCGCAGCCATTTTTGCTCCTCTATGTTAATTGGTACTCATCTGGTACACAGCTGGTACACAGCTGCCACTATATAAAACAGTTTAGCGGCCGCCGTTAAGTAAGGATGCCTTAATTACGAAGCCATGAGGTCATTCCTGCAACACACGCTGGGAATCCTTTGACGCGAAGGTGCACTCGAGCAACCAACGGCGTGATGAGAAACTTCCAGAAGCGATCAACATTCTTAACTGCCTGCCATTTGGCAACGCTGCACCGTTTGCATCAGACATGCACGAAAGCAAGCAAGAACACTTATTTTGAACGCACATTGAAGTCGAAAAAAAAACTGCATAGTTGAATTTCGGCATAAAGTCAATAAAATCCTACTGATGCTTCAGTTAGTAAGATTTTTGTTTCTTATTTTGCAATAGCTGCTACACCGACGTGCCTGCGTATAGCGAACTTTACGGCCTACGTACGTCACATGCCTCGCATTAGCAGAGCTCCCCGCACAATATGCAGGAACGCGCGATTTTAAATAGAAAAGCAAGAGACGCCGTCGCGAAGTTCGCGCGCTGCCTCCTGGCAATATCGGAGGGAAAATACTTTATTGATAAAAGCACCTGCGAGGTTGCCGGCCCGGTCTCAGGCCACCCGGGCATTATGTGTGGTGAGGCATAGCCTTTTCACCGCTGCCCGGGCCCGCTGGATTGCCCATAGTTGGTCGTGTAGATCAGAGCTAGTCAGAGTGCTTAGCCATCGCTCCTCGAGAAGGTCCGGTTCTATGTTGTCCTCTCTGTATATTCCTGGCAATATTCTATTACCCCAGTCGATACAGTTCTCTTTCTCCCATTCACGGAAGGTTGAATGATGGATGGATGGGATGGGATAACTTTATTGTAAGGTCCTGCGGGCTACGGGGCGCAAGGCCCCATAGAGCGGGCTACTCCCACATTGGGACCGGGAGTTTTAGCTCCCTGGCCGCATCGTTGAATGATAAGATAATGGAAACAGTACACGACGGTATCCTGCAGGCATGCGCCCTGCTGCGGCGTGCAACAGCCGACGCAGTGTCGGGACCATGCACACATGCGAGCGTTCCAATCCAACGCGAATATTTTGGTATCACTGCACAAGAGCCAGTCGTCACTGTGATTTTTTTTTTTCTGGTAACGAACTGCGGAAAAAAATATGCGGATCTCACGCACTGTGAGAATCATCTTAAAGGAAGCTTTCATCGGTGTTTTCGAAGAACGCTGTTCTTGCTTAGCGACCACTTGCAAGTATAGAGCACACGACCAAAGTGGACACATTTTCACCGGGAAACGCCTCGCTCAACATAAACTTGTGTCGCTGGAACTTGTGGATTCCACGAATAACGAAGAAGGAACGAGGACAGCGATATGACAACGACGACGGCACGACAACGGGATGACGACCCTGGTGACGACGAACGACGACGACGATAGAACGAACACGACGGCATGACGACGACTGTATGACGCAATGACGGCGACGGAATGACGACGACTGCAAACAATGACATGACGACGACGGCGTGATGACGACGAAATGACAACGCAATGACGATGACAGCATGACGGCGACGACGTACGTGGTTAAGTTGGAGCTCAAAGTTACGCGCTTACATACACATCACCTGCAGCCCCGGACAGCCGCAGTTTGCACTACTATATCCGGTACCGACCAACCGTGCAAGACAGCACCTTCGTGTATATATATCCCCAAACGTATTCACCGAGATACCGACCGACCCAGCAGCAGAAGGCAGACAGCGGCAAGCAGCAGCCACACCTAACCCGGAAGAGTGTAGGCCAAGAAAACTTCCCTTTAAGATAAACAACACACAAGACAAAACGGAGGATCCTCGTACGTTCGCCACCTACGAAAAGTGGCGAGGTTTCGGCGATGACAGAAAGCTAATTCGCGACCAGCGCACACGAGCGAGGAAGCGGGAACGAGGGAGGAGGAGGGAAAAGGAAGCGAATTAAGCAAGCACGACGTCCCTAAAAACACATATATGCCATATATACCACGGTTTGTATAAGAAGCGCCGAATGACGGGGACAGATATATCTGAGCACGCACAAATCCTCTCGCTTTTTTTTTCCCCCGTGCCTTGACAGCAAACCACCCGCGAGATGTACGGGAAACGAAGCATCCCGCGGAAGAGTGAGCGCGCAAACACGTAGGCGACAGACGTGCGGGGCAGAACGACCACGCAAAACGATCCGGTAATTGCGCCCGTCGCTATGTCGGAGAACGACACCCGCGAGGCAAAAGGCGAGCCATACAGGAGCGCGCGAACCGTCACGGCGACTCGTACTCGAGAGACAGCTTGCGCCGACACGAAGACTGCTCCCCACGCGCAGACGTCACCAACCGAGGCAGTGATCTTTGAGAGACAGTTACGGTGGAAAGTTCGGCCATTACGTGCGGTGGACAGCGAGAGGCTGTATACCTGCCAGCAAGACTGTCGCTATAGCTAGCTGTAAGGTGTCGTCGGTGTCGTTTTATCGTGCTACGTACTACTCAGCACTTATTGCGCATATATTGGCTACGCCAATATATGCAGGATATACATTGGCGTAGCCAATATATGCGGAATACATCAATGGGAGGATCGCGGTGTGAGTGTATAACACGAAATGCGCTGTCTCCGTGATTGGCCCATGCACCAGCAATGCAAGTACTCTAGAACTAACTACCCCACGGAACTTACAAAAATAAAGCCGTTTTAGCAGCAAATACGCACAGAAAATGTCAAACGTCCAAACGTATTCTAAAGCATCACATGACGGTTTATACACAACGGCACCATGAAATTATGCAGATCCAAAGCACATTTTTGGAATCTATGTGAAGAGAAACGTTCGTGCAGAAGATGAATTGTTCTTCTTCTGCAACGCGCTTTGTCGAACAGCGATAACGTGCCCGCTCGGCAAATAAGCAAGACGCGACCCCCCCCCCCCCCCCACGTGGACCGAGCGACCGCGAATTACACTGTATCCGGTATCGGCCCACTTTTGATCACGCCATCTTAGGATTAGCCCAGTTTATTTATTGCACTCTATCCAGCACCAATCAATTTTATCCGACAAGAAGCCGACTGAGCAGACACGCCAAACACGGCGAAAGTATGGACATAAATATACGCTTGAAGGCGTACATTTGTTGCACTGAGTATACTTAGGTGTCGTTTGTTGTTTCACTCCGTAATTCCGTAGAGAATAGAGCAAGGGACCAGACGGTACGTCTGTAGGGATGGTATGATGGGAATGCATATCAGCCTATTCGGTGCATACGAATGCTGTCCTGCATACGTGTGAGATATTCGTCAAGGCAGCAGCCACGGCCAGCAAAGTATGGGTGCGCTCGCGTAGAAAGTTTCTCTTTTTGAAGTGCCGCTTTTAACCAACGAAACTCGCCGCGAATCCTCTCGGTACCGCGCAGACTCAGGGACTGACCAATATGCACCTTGTAGCCGTGTCCCTCTTGACCGCTAGAGCTACATGTGCCGGTATGGCGTCGTTGTATTCAGGGGGGCGTCAGCCGCGCCCTGATTTCGTTCGTGTAGAGGTCGTGGGAGAGGCTGCGGAAGTAAGAGAGAGAGAAACGAGAAGGGAAAGGTAGGGAGGTTAACCAAGGACGTGCCGGAAGTAAGAGTCACTAGAAAAACAAGCGGATGGGGCGCTTGCATGCTCTCCTTGCTCGCTCTCTTCAACAACTAACATCGTGGCGTTGCCTGTCGTTCTTTGCATGTGGTAGTGAATACATAGCGCTTTATATTTGTATATACTTTGATAGCGCCCTACACAGTTATATACCATTGTACAGTACGGTCCAATGTCACTGGAACACGCAATTAGTACGCCGCCATGGACGATCGCTCAGATGCGGCATAAATACCAACGGACTAATTTTTATGTATAAATGAACGACCACCTGATTATATCAGCCGCTTCTTTCAATAAGGTCTATATATATGCCGTCGTGCTGCCTTCGTATCGACGGCGCGCAAAGCGCTGCCAGGGCGTGGAGGGTTCGGAAGTCCTCCAGAGGCACACCATGTTTGGCCGCAAGAACGGTTAAGACAAATGGAAGTTAGTGAATAGCGCTTTCTTGCCAAGTGAAAGCACCGCCAATACTCCGCTCAATCGGCTCTGCAGCGGAGCCAGGGCAGCGTTCCGATTTCCATTACTGCTACTGTTACTGTACGTACGTTACTGTTGTTCGTTACGTTACTTTCCGTTGCGCGTGCAAACACTAGCGTTCCTGCCGAGCAGATGTGTGCATACCCAGGCGGTTGTAACGAAGAAAAAAAATCCGCCTCCATTTCACCCTGTAAAAGTGGATATACAGCGACGCTGGTGCGGACGTTAGAGTACAACCGACGTTAGACAAGTACCACCACCCCAACTGACGTTAGTCGACCCTAACGCAAGCACCACCACCACAAGCGGCGTACCACCACACGCACGTGTGCGGAATGCTGCAAACATCCTCATTCTTCTAGGCCCTCCGCCAAGCGCAAGTGACTTGCTGAAATAAATTAATGTTTAAAAGTAAACTGCGTCACAAAATGCATTAAGTACGACTTACACACAAACTGCAGACATGATAGTTTCTGACTGCAATACGAATATACAGAAGACATAATTATGTTACTGAAACACAAAGCCCCTTTCCAGCTGCCATTTGAGGCCTGTCTGATTGGCCGCGGCCGCTAGGCGGCGGTACTGTTGTTGGACAGTGTTTGCCATAATGGCGATTACGGTCGCAGCCCACGCTGTGCGACAGATGAAACGGGCAGAGCGCCCACGCGTCAAGGACGGCTAGATTCCTTGCGTGCACACGGTCGTCACGCGCGCACGCACGTGTGCGCAAGTGCAGCATAAGACCCCATTCTTGTAAGCCCTCCGACTGGCGCAAAAGCTTTATTGAACTAACTGAATTTCTCAAAGTAAAATGCGTCAGAAAATTGGTAAAGTACGACTTACGCACAACCTACAGTGGGGATAGCATCGGATTGTAATTCGAATATACGAAAAAATTATCCGTGGCTCTGCTATCGCAAACACCAGAGACCAGCGGAGCCGGGGCAAGCCTAGTAGAGGCAAACCACATGAGTATATCATGTCTTTGCATGTTGCGAAACTTCCTGAGCACCCGAAACCCAGGATCTTCCAGTCTCCTGTTTCCTGGCGCTCAGGATTTCTTCGCGATGTTCTGCGTAGTATCGCGATGAATTCAACCGGCCACGTTCACGAGCCTCCGGATCTTTATTTCTTCGCCTACGCGAACTCTCGGCTTCCCTCAACCTAGCTAGCTCTCGCTTGTCTTTCGGAAGCGACGAGTGTCCAGTTCTATGGTCGAAACCTGCCGAGCCGCCGCCAGAGGCATCAACTGCAGTCACGGACACCGGGTGCGTTCGGCGCGAACGCGGGGAAACGCGGTCGGCGTCGGCAGCAGCGTAGTCTACGCGTCCCACTACCACCTGCCTCACTCCTCTCCACCTCGCATCTGCTGCACGATGCTATTTTTATACTCTGCTTTCACTCTCTCTCTCTCTCTCTCTCTCTCTCTCTCTCTCTCTCTCTCAGTTCTCTCTCGACCAGCTCGGCGAAGCTGCGGACTACGGAATGATCATTATAGCGAGGTTCTAACAGCTACGCTGTAAAAAGCTTAATTCTGTTACGCAGAAACTCAAACACAAGCCCCTTTTCCAGCTGCCGTTTGAGGTTTGTCTAAGTGGCCGCGGCCGCCTGTATTTTGGGTGAGCATCTCACGAAAAATCCCGACCAACTAGAGGCTAATAGCTTCGCTGTAAAAATTTCCTGGAGTAAATGATGTTCCGAAAGTGGAGCAATGCCGCCGCCATCTTATGGTGGGCACGATTAAGCATTAGCTTATTGCGGAGCAAAGGTAGCGCTTTCTTTGCACTCCATACAAGTTTGGTACGGTTAAATTTGCCGCACACATGTTTCTCTATAGGTGTATATTCGTGTTACTGCTTTTAGGATGAAGTCTGAATGTCTTGCCAGATTTAATGAGAAATCATGATATCGGTGCTCAGCCGAAGTTAATATACTTTAGCCAGACACGATAAGCTTTTATTTTCTAATGAGCCTATCATTTTCACTAACAAAGTTAAAACACTTATACTGTGAGCTTACTTCAGCTCTCGCGGCTCTCTTTCAGAGGTGAATGATGGACAAACGCTGGCTTAACATCTGCTGGTAAAAAGCTACAGGGGCTGCCACTCCAGCAATTTTTTTATAGCGCAGCTCTTAGGCGCCCGTTCCTGCGGCGAGCGTCGGCGCCCTCGGCGTAACCGAGCTAACGAGCACAGCAAAGCATGAAAGAGCAAACGCGCAGCGCAGCGAGAGATGAAAGACGGCGACAGCGAAGAGAGTGCGAGAAGGAAAGCGGAGGAGGGTGCAGCGGAACCATGAAGCGTAAAGCGGAGGAGGAGGGCATGACGAAAGCGTGAGAAAGAAAGCCTAGTGCCGCGCAAGACAGGCTCTGCGGCGACGATGGCTACGAGATGGCGCCAGAGTAGTGAGCGTCGTTTGTATGGAAACAAAGCGCTTATGAGCGGAGGTCTGCCTGCGGCGGCTGCTGTGAATCGCGCCCCACGCGTCACCCACGAGCTGCATCTCGCAATCTCCCGTCGCGCCACACCTCGCTCCGTTCGCAACGTGCCGCACGAGACACTGTCCGCGCCAGCCGCGAAATGAAAACACGTATATAGCTGCGCTTAAATTTCGCATTAGGGAGTATCGTAATCGTCGGTGAATATTTTTATAACCTCCTTGGTGCATACCCAGCATACCCAACCACAGCCGCGCTGGAACGCTAGCGCTCGCGTTCCGGCGAAGTCATGATCCGAATCGTGGTTCACACCGCTGTCTGAGCGGAACACAAAGCACAAATCAAGCTTAAAGCACCGACTGTTTTAAGTTTTTGTTTAGGTCTCAGTTTATGCCCCATCGAGATGCGGTGTCTGCAACGCCGGTGGCGGCGCCTAGCGGCGCTCCTCATAACGCCAGTGCCGTGAGACGCCCAGTAGGGCACTGCACGGCGCATGCGCCCTGCCCTGGCGGATTAGTCGCGAAACGTTTTGGAAGGTTAGGATGGATAGTTGGGCGTGTTGGTTAAGCATGATCTGAAGTGAAGGCGCGAAAACGACGACGGACGAAGAGAGAGCACACGCACAGGGCGCCTCTCTCTTCACACACACAGGGCGCACACACAGGGCGCCTCGTGTGTGTGCTCTCTCTTCGTCCATCGTCGTTTTCGCGCCTTCACTTCAGATCAAGTTTTGGAGGGGTTGCGCGCGCGGCCGTGCGGCCCCATCTCGGGGAAACGTCCCCCCCAAAAAAAAGCGCTCGGACGCGCTCTACTGACAACTCGTGCAGTGTACAGCGTTGAAACTCCACTGGTAGCTCGACGTCAGTGCAGTACTGACAGTGTGCGTAGCGTAAGACTGGCTTTGGTACTGCGACCGGCTTTCTTGTCGACGGCACCGATAAAATCACCGTGCCTATACCATCGTTCGACCGAAACCGGCGCGATAGGCCGTCGAACCGATAACGCGATAGCCGCAACGCCTTCGTTGGTGTATATAAATAATCACGCTCAAAGTGAGTCAAAACATGCCTACGAAGTTGAAAGGTTGAAATGCGCAAGGCTTCGACCCTCTCAAGCCGTGCACATGAAGTTTGAGCCAATGTTGATTTCAGCGAAGCTTAGGCCTGGCTCCGTCGAGTTCGTGCACCCGCTACCGGCGGACCTGTACTGAAAAGTAAGCAAGTTAGGACGAAGGAAACTGCTTTTATAGTTCAGTTCTGGCCTTAGCGATTTGAAATAGACTACTCTTCGCTTTGCACGGCAGCGTACACAATAATCTGCAAGCGGCGACACAGCGCTGTGCCCAACGGCTGTGCCAACATCTGTAGGTCACCGTTCCCGTAGGCTGCCGCTCGTATTCGCAACGTAGATGGGTCGGTTTGTACGTGTTGGTATGCTCACGCATTTCTTAATTCCTGAGATGTACTGTTTATCTCTGCGTCAAATGCGAAACAAGAGACGGTACATTCGGTACAGCAGCATAACAGCCGCCTCGCTCAGTTCCAGGGGCTGCCGCGCAAAAACGCGGATGCCATCACTGACACCGTTGGTGTCAGTGATGGCATCCGCGTTTTTGCGGGAAAACAACACGGCCTTTAAATGAGCGCTTATGTGAGCACATTTTTCTCTAATAATGCTTTATGACACGCGCAAACTAAGTATGATGAAGTTAAAGAAAAGCGAGAATCAGTAATAAATTAAAAGCCCGATATTTGTAACTGGATCACAGTTGCCGTTGAGTAACTCAGGCGCTCATACTGACTCATCTCACTGTGGAATAACGCGGCTCATATGAGCAGGTATGTGTGCTTTATTCGACGTTTTGACATTTTTTTTTTCATATCAGCGATGCACCTTTTCCCAATTTTTGACGCTAACAACGATCTGTGGCTGCATCGATGTAAACAAGCGCACCGCTTTGCTAAATCCGACGCGGAAGGCTGCGCGCTCGAAAACTTCTTATTTATGCAAAATGTCTAAAGAATGTGCAAAAAGAATTGAAAGAAAAGCGAGGTGCAAGTGCAGGAGTCAGCGACAACAAACTCCAAAGCAGCCGCGCCGGCAGAGGGTACTCAGCGTACCTTTATAGGCCACACTATAAACAAAACAGCGCTATCACGCCTGCTCACCCTAAATATATATAGTTGGTGAGTGCTACATGGCTTCCAGGAACGACATGCTGTCCCGCAGAAGCCATCAATAATTATTCGCGGTCCACGAAATGCACAACCGATGCGCACTCAACAAGGGCGCGGGTTCACAAATCAACCGGCGAAAGCCCCGGCACCCTACCAAAACGTTTCTGGTAGCGTGCGGCAGAGGGCAGCACAAGAAAATGAAAAAGGCGGAATGCTGCGTCTCCTCAAGATGTCGCTCCCGCGCGTTGGTAGAACTAATTTGGTGCTGTCACGGTAAAAGAGGTCAGTACAGAGGGAATCACTGAAGTCTGCTGCCTTTGTTTCTCGACTTTAGTTAAAACGGCAATCGCCGGTAAGCAAAGGAAGACACTTTATACATAGTTTTCACGTGACGTCAGAGCCATCTGCTAGCGGTCGTCCGCCATGTTGGAGTACTGCAACCGATGCGCGCGAATGTTTGAGCGGAGCGCAAACATTCGCGCGCGCATGTGCAGTCTTTCGGCGTTGATTTTGCGATTTGCGAATTATCGCGTGTTCAATGACGGCGACTGCCAGGCGGAAGGAATTCTGCCCATCATATTTTGCCGAGCTGCATGGTGGGCCCGACGCGTTCTCGCTACGAAGCAAAAATGGACATGTGCGACGGTGTTGATCCGTAAACGTTATGCGGCGGGACCGACACGACGGCGGACGTCGACCTGCTACCGCTTACGACGCATGCTGACATTGTAAATTATTTGGTGCTGTCGACGAACCACGTATGGCTTACTGAAATGAAATCATACAAGTCTCTTGAGGCTCACAACTACTTCACAAGTGGCCGCGGGTAAGCGGCATGACAGCAATGCGGCCCTCCAAGCGCCTGATCGTGTTGAGCGAGGTAAGGTTACGAGGATTTAAAAAGTATGTTTGTAAATCCGTACCGCTGGAATAACGCGGTTAACGCGGTACCCATTTCCATCAACTCGTTCGTTTGCTGTTCATTACGGCACCGTGCGCTGCTCATTGCTCCAAATGCTCGACGCTGCCAGGCATTGTGTACGACGCAACATGCCTCATTTCGCTATTCGCTTACCTAAATACGGCCTTCTGTAACTCTGGTTAAATGTAGGCATAAAAAGTAGGTTATTTACATCTTTCCTGTTCATGCGAGCGAGCCAGAGACGCTCCTCCGACAACACTTTCGTGCGCTCGCATTGTCGAGTTATCACTTTCGGCAAGCAGTTCAGCCCGGTTCCTGGCTCCATGTTCGTTTTCTGTGCGGCAGACTTGCTTCTCGCACTGCAGCCGATCATGGCACGCATCGGCATTGCGACGCTGTGCCGTATTAGAACACGCACAACGTGAAAGTATCGCACCTGGCACACGCAGCAAAGGCCGGCGCCACGGCAGTAGTTCTCCGCAATGGCGGCCACCTATCCCATACGCCCCGGTTGTGACGTCCGTGAAAACTATGTATACAGTGTGCCGAATAAAGCCAAGCGAGCGGATCGATATATCAATCTCTGCAGTTGCGTTCAATTTCACACATTTTTAGCCGGCGAGCTCACGGTAGAAAGCCGTTGGCAAGTTGGAGTCCCAATCCGAAATTTTTATGTCCTCTGCTGCAATGTCCCCTACGCAACTTCAGCCCCATGCTGAGCCCTGTAAAACGCGTACGTCCCAGCATCGAATTATGGCTCCACTGGTATAGCGTTATAGCTAAAATGTTCTTATATCGCCGACGGAGGATGGAAGAAAGAGTCTGGACCTCGGGGCCCTTGACAGCCCAGGTAGCCAAGTACCAGTGGGAGTTGAGTGAGGTAGCGTGTGTGCACTGAAGAGCACGAGCAGACGTTTTGTCATCTGCTTCCCCCGTTTTCCATTCTTCTGCGTGGCACAGAAAGGCTGAGGTTGGTATCTCAGGTCATCTTCTATACCTTTTCTTTAAAACACTGTTTCTTAAATATTGTCGTGTTTCACTCTGAGGAAACTGTTCTCAACTCAGACATGCTCATTCCCACCCTTGAACGAAAGACACAGAGGAAATGATCCTCAGTAATCTAGGCATAGTCTGGCAAAATTTTCAACTAAACATTGTAGCTCACTCCTTGCACATGATTTTATAGGTGTGCAAGCGCACATCTCACTTATGGTGACTGACCAAAAGAACCACTAACACAAACCTCATCAAAATTTAAGCGTGTAGAGGAACTTAAAGCTGGCATATAAACATGTTATAAACTGACAAATGAATTGATTGATTGATTGATTGATTGATTGATTGATTGATTGATTGATTGATTGATTGATTGAAAACAGCTGCCTGGGGCTTGGGATTCAGGCCTCTGGAAAGGCATTCAGCTGTCCTGCCAGTGAGTTATGGTTTCATTCCTGGATGCTGCATTTCATGTCCGATAGAAATTACAGTGTGTCTTAGCAGCAGTGCAGGATGCAGATGTACTTACACTCTTTAAGGACAACACCAATCTTGCCTAGCCAATGGGCCCTGTGTTGGAGCTTTGGTCTTTCACGTCGACCGTGTTCTATGGCAGCAACTTCCAGCCAAATTCATAGCTGTGCTGGCTGTCTAGCCATGTACTTCTCCAGCAGACATACACAACAAAATATTCCAAGTCTTATATCAAGCAAATCGAGGCAATAACACAAGCCTAGGCTCTGTGAGGTATATACACCGTAATGCTGACTGAATAATATAAACTCAAATTGCACTCCAAGGTTTACTGTCTTCGCATGCACACAATCCTCTGACATACATTAAACAGTCCCATAATACAAACTACAGAGTTCAGTTAAAAGCCACCCTTATCACATTCCGCTTGTTGTACTGCAGAAATAGTGCTGCCCTTGAATATTTCGAATCCTATTCAAGGATACTACAAATACCCACATTAGGAGGTCAGTTGCTTAGAATGTAAGCCTGCTTCTTTTTCTGCTGACAGAGGTAGCAATGAAATGTGTGCTTTCTACTGTGCAGCCTTTAAACTTGACCTCTGCTAACTGAACAGTTAAGGCATCCATTATGTGAATCTATAGATTTAATTAGTGCCCCAACATATCCAAAGTGTCACTTTTAATGAGAATAGAGATGTCCGACATTTAAAAAAATTCCAGAAATGTAGGATAGGACAACTGTGGTCACTGCAAAGATCTGGAACCAGTTCCACTGTAACTGGTAACCGATAGTGAACCGCATATAAAAAATCTTTTACCTGCACTAAGAAATGAAGTTTGTCCAATTTTTTGTTCCATTTTCCAACACAGGATCTCACTAATGCTGCTACTTCACGCCGTTCTGTTGGCACTAATGTGGGAGAGTGGTGCCCTCTGTGTGTGTATCTCCGACTCATCGATGGCAGTAGCAGCCAACAGAGCATGGCCTCTGAGATTGCCTATGGTGTACTCTTTTGGCACACAACAAACACTGAAAGATTTTCAGGACTGACGTCTCCAGTCTTTATTCTGGTGTACTACTGAATCTGCAAAAAGTGGCACATTCATACGATATGCCCATTTCCAGTTTTTTCTTCAGCAGCACTGAGAGAGCCGAGAGCATGGCAGCACTATTGCATTCATGACATCCCATGAAACCTCGCTTACTCCATTTCAAACTTCAGGTACAATGCTGTGAGAACTAGAGCCAATTCATCACTGCCTGCATTCATATACGAACAATCTTGTGGAATTGTTCAGACATAGATATATAGAAACACTGAGCATGACTTGACAAAATGTTAAGTCTCTTAAGTTAAGCCAGTAACAGGTAAAAATGCAAGTACGTAATGGTGTCAAATTGCTTAGAAATTGGTTTACGTTATCTTTATTTGCGTTTTGTTCTACTATATTTTGATCCCTGGCTGACAACTGGTTTTGGCAGCTTCGAAAGCTTCTCGTTCGATCCCCCTTTGCCTCTGCTGAAGTGGCAAAATCTTAAATGTACATAAGCTTCAGTCAGTGGAGCAACTTGTTCACACTTAATTTCTCAGGCATACATACAACATCACAGCAGAGGCTTGTGCATCTTTCATAGCCATACTGCAGCTGGGAGGCCAGAGCACAAATGTGGGGGACACAATTTAGAGACCGCAACCAGTGAAACTAGTTAAGTTAGCTAACAAATTACCCAACAAGTAACAAGTTACCCAAAGTAACATTGTATCAGTCAACGTTTATAGAACCAACGTCAGTTGCCAAATTGAGCAAAGTTGCACAGCACCGCCACCGTCAGTGACATTTGAGGCATTGCTGTTGCAGCAGGCTCCATCTTCGTCCACTCCTCACATGTAAATCGGCATGAAATATTTCCACGTGCATGTTCCACAGTCTGTAAAAAGTTGTCGTGTTCTCTGTATGCCAACGTAGAATATGTCAACATGTTGTGCCTGGCTGCATGATTGGCTACAGGACATGCAAAGCATCACACCACTTCTTTCGGGCTCCATACTACCCGAATCTCCATGAAGCATGGGACAGCATGATTCCTCACCTTGACAAGAAATTGTGGAACAAATAACGCATTTGTGATGCACACCTTCTTGATGATGACATTCTAAAGACATACTTGGAAATAATGTAGAATGTTATAATTATGTGTAACATGTAAGACTGCAAATAAACTGCAATTTACGTACATCTTTAAGCACATCAGATTAATCCAAGTGTGAAAAGTCATATAAGGTTATTGCATTTGCACAGCCATTCTTTTTACTGTATAGGACTGAAAAATAAACATGTGATCTGGGAACAAGGTATGGTGCTTGTCCTTGTATTACAAAAAGAACGAGCAGACTATTAAATAAACTGATTTCTCTGGATCCTAAATACATATGACATTATTACATGTCCAAAAATCACATTTCTTGCAGGAGTAAAGTTAGGCAGACATTATTTTTCTGTTAAGGAATGCTGGAAAATAATGATTAGAAACATGAGAGCAGCGATGCCTGCAACCGAAACAAATACTAGGGTTTCAATGCCCACACCCTATTAAGATTATGAGGCACACCGTCGAGGGGTACTCCGGATTAATTTTGACTACTTGGGGTTCTTTAACGTGCACCTAAGTTTAAGTACACAAGCGTTTGTGCGTTCCACTACCATCGAAATGGTGTCACCGTGGCCGAGATCAAACATGCGACCTCGAGCTGACCAGCGCAATGCCATAGCCACAGGGCTACCACGGCAAGTTATAGGTAAATGTTACTGCCGACTTAATAGAGAGTTATAGCTGAGTGGGTTTACGGGCCAGCGAGCCCAGCGGGCAAGGGGAGACGCCACTGCACATGTGCGGTATGCTGGGGTGGCCAGATTGTTTACTGAGTGAGCCGCTCATTCCACTGGTTTCCTCTCCCCTGCGGAGCGCACGCAGCGGACCAGCATTTTTGCGAAACAAACATGGCGACCACCAGCACGAACAGCACTGGCATGTCATCAGCGTCGTCTTCAAAGTGGCGCTGGCTTGCCTGCACGCGAAAAAGCCTCAGAGGTGTTTCACCACTGAAGAGGACCTCTGTATTCTGCAGGGGGTTTCAGCAACAAGACTGTTTGGCGACGTTAGAAGTGGGTGACCGCGATCAAGAACCTGAAACGAGCGCTTGGCCGAGAGCTAACGCTAACTCCAACCTTGTTCGACAAGTGGCATAGCAAAGCGCTCAGCTCTTACTCAGCTTAACCATGCGAGGGATCGCTGAGCTAAAGCTCTTCCTTTCATGCGGCACTTCGCTGCCATCTCCGCTCGCCCACTCATTCCGCTGGCCCGTAAACCTGCTCAGCTACCCTCTAATAACTTCACCAGATATCTAAAAGTGGTACATGACATCATAAGAATAAGCCGTACAGTTGGAGCACTACCAAGAGTTCCACGCAGAAACTTAGAAATTTCTCACTTTTACCACTGGCCATCGTCCATTTATGGAAAGCTATCATTTCAGTGGCACTGCCTTGCCACATCCAATTCTTACTGCTAAATTGCTATACATTACTCAAATTTATGTAGCAACAGGAGCTCAAAAAAAAAGAACAAGAAACTCCAGTACCATGACAGTATGCGCGAGAAATAAACAATCTTGTGTTTCTTAAACAGGTGCTTGCAACACCACTGATGCTACCATGACATCCTGGGTATAAGCTGTATACGTTGACCATGAATAGTTCCATGCAGAAACTTTAAAAATTCACGCTTCTGTGGATGGACAATTCTCACACATGCTGTGGAAAGCCATCATTTCAGTAATACTGCTTTGCCACATTCAGCATTTGCTGCTAAATCGCAAAATATTACTAAAATTTATGTCGCAACGGTAACTCAAAAAGAATTCCAAGTAGCATTACAGTTTAAGAAACAAAAAAAAGAAAATCCTGCATTTCCCGAACAGCAGCTTGCAATAGCGCTGGCGCTGCCAGCATTTCTCATGGTCTGTCCAGCGCCAGAACCCTCTAACCGGAAGTCGTCTGCGTGCTGCGCAAGAAGTTAGGCCGGGCTGGAGAGTTTTGCAACTGATTAAGGTTCTGTAAACGTTGGTATCAGTGGCGTGAGCTCAGCGCACTGGTTGTGGCAAGAATCGCTGGGCTTCCCAGCACCCATCATGATTACAAGCCAATGTGAGCGAGATGCAGTCAGCTAGTTCAATCAAGTTTATTGGCACAAAAGCAACTTAGGTTGTGCTCCGCCAGCCACAATAAGATGCAATCAGTATGCAACAAGGTCCACATCAAAGTCTGGCTATCAGCTGCACTTGATTTGCCTTGTCGAATGTAGGCTTACAGGTTTATTTTCATCACAAGATACCACTGGAAATTTTCTGTACAGTGTCCAATAAAATAAGAGAAGCCGAATACTAAATGCTAGCAAGTATGAAGCCCCCCACTCATATTGCATTGTAGTACATTAGTGAGAGTTAAACCTAAAAAATCAGCAGACTTCAGTGGTTCCTCCAGCTCTGAACTCATTTACAGCAACAGCAGTGGGCTCTCATAGAGGACACCGTCATCTTCATTCAGAACTGTGTATAAACATGCACAGATGCCCGAACAAGACAGAAGCCCACAGGAAGATGAGAGACTTGAAGAGGTCAACAGTGGTCAAACTATTCTGGAGACATAGACCACTTCAAGTCTACCTTGTTTCATACATTCCTTATTTGATTACTGTTGATCATGTAGATATGCCACACCACTCTAAGAGTCTTCCTCGCACGCAAAACACCACACAAATAGCCAAGCTCTAAAGCTGCACGAAGGTGCTAAGCTAGGCTAGTTAGTTTACGTTCAACATGGCCAACAGCGCAAATAATGGGTTTACATTCATCAAGTCCTTCGTGCAGTAGTAGGCACATCCAACTCCCAACTGCAGATTGCAGCAGGACCTAAGTTCCATCTCCAGTGTATCCTCTAAGTCTATAGCCCAGTCCAGTCAGTCTATAGCAAAATATGTGGATACTAACTCACAAATATTTTTGCAGGCTACGTACTCACTAACACCCATGTGCACTACTTGCACCCACAAATACTCACCAACACACACTCGCATTCATAGTCGCTTCCATTCACATTTACCAGCACTCACTCATGCCCATACTCATGTCCACCGCAATCTCACCGGCACTCACTCACATACATACTCTCGTCCACTTGCACTCACCAACAGTCACTCACAATCTTACTCACGTCCACTGAAACTCACCATCTGTGACTTTCATTCATACTCGCGTTGCAGCGGACAGGACAGCAGACAGTTGTCCAGCAACCTTGGGCTCTGCCCCCCCCCCCCCCTTTCGTAGTGAGGTTATAATAAACGGGCTCTAGCGAAGCAGATGCTAGGTGTGTCACAGCGTGACTGGTCTCCTGTGTCTGGTGTGCGATTCCTAACTTGTATAGCTTAGGAAAAGTGTCGGCTACATGCGTCAAGTGGTACACATTTCTGTTCACACTCAGATCCATTCTAATTCACCATACCCACGTACACTCGCACCTCTCGTCACTCGCTAACACCATATCTCACGTCTGTGAAATGCGCAGGGGGCGAGTATAAGTTAGTGTACTTGAGTGAGTATGCCTACCTATGCTCCAGTCCCAGTGGTGGTCAGCATTATTTTTTTTTCTTTTTGTCTTATGGCAAGGGCAAAGCTGATGATGACTAGGTGGCCTGACAATGACAGGATAAGGATGACTTGACGGCGCCGTAACAGAAGGTATGGACAGACACAGCGAACCCAGTTTTGCACCTTTAACTGCCGTCACAGTAAAGTTAAACCACAATGTGCAGGGATAGAAAACTGCATGCCCAGCTTTCACAGTTAGTCCTTCCAACACTTAGCACACATTCTCAAACAATCCTCGACTCAAAGCTTATTCTGCACTACACGAAGTTGAGCACAGTGGTGCTCCTCAACTGATGAAGATGCTACATTTCTCAAGAATTGCCATGGGTGATCATGAAGCACAGTGATCACTTCTGTCGATGGGAGGCATTGCTATCTACTTTTTTGAGTCGAGGTGGAGTGTTGAGTAGAGAAACACTCAAGAATATGGGGGTTAATCTTCCTTCAAATTGGCCCAGATGAAGAAATTTTCTGGCACACGTATGCACATTGCCTTTCACAATCCTTTACCATTGCATTCTTTAACTGTCACTGACTACAGAAAAGGAGAGGTTACTAAAAGCAAGCAAGGGACTATCAATTACACAGTACCAGATGAAATACACTAAAGAACTCACTCAAGCCAAGGCTTTAGGCACTTCTCCTTGTAGCTGTCAATCACCCACTCCTTGGTGACGATCTTGCCACCGGCTGCTTTCACTTGGCCATACTTCGGTGTGTTCAGAAAGGCACACCTGGATGAGAATTCACAAGGAATGGTGCTAACTGCCCAGGTATGCAACAGCCAGCTAATCATACTACTCCCTCTAACTGTAGGGGTTAGAGCATGATTAGCTGAACCAAGGTAAGAATTGCAAATTCCCATGTGTAACCAAGCAAAATGCTTCTGGCATGTGTAAACCAAGTACACTGGGCAGCAAGTGACGAAATGCGTTGCTACACAGCTCACTCAGCATACCTTCTTCTATGTTTACCCCCCCAATCCCATAGTCATGACATGGAAATCAAAACCGAAAAGCCTGGAATCAATCGAAACACCTGCAACTAAGTCTTCTTCTTGCTGGTTTTTCCCAGACAAGTGAAAGACCACTGTACACATGGCAGTTGTCATACCACTCGTGAACTTAGTTTTGTCCACGCCTGTACTAATGCTTCCAATTATCAGCTGTAATAATTGCCACCTATGCCACATGTGCAGGTTAACTTTCTGCAATAACATGTCGCTATAACCTGTCACAATGGCTTGTTATTATGATTACACTATTGCTATGGTAACCTTACACATAGCTTGAAGTTCTGCATTCTTGCTGCAATACTACCTAAACCAGATTTTTTTGTAGTGTGACCAATGTACCGGTACCACTGTACGCATCTGTACAACGCATACAACAGGACCAGTAAAGAAAAATGTGCACACTCAAGTAATGTTCCAAGGCCGGGTCATCTGTATGAAGTTTTAGGTTTTCATTGTTTCTTTTTGTTTTAAATAACTTACACAAGGTGAGTGCAGGAGCGGTCCCAGTCTGCTTTGTACTTGGCCCCCATCTCTAGTGCTTTGTCTCGAATTTGAGAACGAAGTGGATTCTGGAAGCCGCTGAGCACAAACACAACACCTCTCATGAGCTCTTCAAACTTCTTTGGAGGCTTCGTTTTCTTCTTTTCTGAGGAAAAATAAAGGAATAGAAAACAGTGATTCACACTCGTTGTCTCAAGTACTGATACAGGGTATCTAAAGCTGACAGGATACCTCCAGAAGAAGGTCACACAATGTTAACTTCAGAAGCTGTACTTTTCTCATGCTTTAGTATTACGAGAGTGAAGAAATTAATTTCAGTGTGTATATAATACTAATAACTATGTCACATAAAGTGGCACAAGGTGCAAAGAGAAATGATTGCATGGAAAGGTTAACACAATGTGTTCCAAGATTGTATGCAATCACAATGACATGAATTTTTATAGCTTTTCTCACGCTTATGTCATCTATCAGCTGTTTCTTCGAGCCACACAACTTTTTAGTCCTCAAATGTGCCCCAGTTTTGAATCTTCAGCTTTATTATTATGTGTCATTACACTGAAACACAGCACAAAAATTGGAAAGCATTGCAGGTATCATTACAAATCTGCACAGCAAAAACTAAATATCAATCAAAACACAGCAAGTGCCGCCACCTATCCTTGTACTAGCTGAGGTTCTAGCCCTCTCAAAACTAGCAGATCGTTGAAGAACTTGCATAGCAAGGGTCTCAACTCTGGCAGACTTAATGCCTTGAGGTAGCATGCAAGGGTCTATATTGGCCAGTTGCCTGCCCTTTAGCTCATGTACCATGTGGTTGACAGCATGTTCTACATCAGCTGCCATGGCCGTGAGTGGCGCTGGTAAACACTCCCAGGGCTAGATCTAGTAAACATGCACAAATACCCAAGAAAATCAACAGGTGACAGCCCCCATTGCCGCTGAATTGGCAGAGCATCACACCCCCCCACCGCCGACAAGTTGTCTTTTCATATATGTACTGTATTTTCATTTTTTTCTTTTCCTTATTAGTATGTCTGCACCTTAATGAACACCAAGAGTTAATTTCCCCTATGCTTCCCTCAGCTTCAATGTCTGTCGGCTTCATGTGGTTGTGATGTAACTACCATAAAACCAAGCGCTTCAGTTCCCCTTATTAAAATAGCTTTTTGAAGAAGGGCCACTTTCGCCGAAGTGTTTGTGCAACCTGTAGTGTAATGTTCGAGTGCAGCAAGGGGCAAGTTTTCCCATTAACACACTTTTGCTACCACATGCCATCACACAAGCAATGCAAATTGTACACTCAAGTGAACTAAAAAAGTTTCAAACTTTGCTTCAACAGTGCAGCTCTGCAACAACTCAAGGTAGAAAATGTAAACGCTTAAAAGGGGCCCTGAACCACCCTTTGAGCTCGGTGGAAACACACAGTCCGCAAATAACATACGCTGCTGTGAACATCCCAGCCTAATTTTGCAGTCGCGCGCAGTGCATGGAGCTTGAAAGCGAAGCACGAAGTAACCTTTTCTTCACACGCCCTCTTTTCAAAGAGAGGCCTTCTCCTCACCCATTTCGAAGCTGCTGGCGACCGCCATATGTCGTCATATAGCAGATTCCTATTGGTGGCTGCTATTGGCCGATAGTTGACATTAATCAAGAAGGGCATTTGGATCAGAGTGCTCCTTCCTACTGTTACAGTGTACTAATTGATGCAGTTAGCTAAACAAGCTAAAGTAAGCGAAAATCTGTGTTTCAAATTTAGATAAGAACTATGCACTTCCAGAAGAGGCCGACTATTGTCTGCTCACACTTGGCCACGCCCGGCCATGTAGGAATGAAACTTTGGCCCCATTGCTTATTGGTGTCGTAGCCGTCGGGTCTCGCTAATTTCAATTAGTTTTGAACACTCAACTTGCCTCGAACCATGCGAAACTTAAGCCCAGACCACATGTACTTTACACTTGCCGTGCCTCACAAGGAATGGCGATTAGCATCTTAAGAGATGCACACTGTGCACTGTACACACTCACTCGCAGCCAATGTTGCTCCCAGCCACTCCTGGCTGACACCATGGCAGAAATTGCTTGTTATTGCTATTGATAACTATTCATTACTTATCAAAATGCGCGATTTGGATTTGTCTACTATCACTACAGGAAAAAGCAGGTCTAGTCCGCATCACGTAGCACAGCCAGACTGGAGTCCACAAGTGCAAGCTTGCACTCCAGCCCTCCAGTGGACATAGCAAGAGCACTACACCTACGCATAGCTGCATCTGCTGCCTAGTGTAGATACCACAGCCACCACGGGGTACTGCCACGACCCCTTTAGCCGTCGAGATATGTTGCGACTGATTGGTCTCTGTGGGTGACATGGCTCAGGGGCATGAGGACGTGAGCTGGCCCAAGCACCCGCATCTGACTAGGACAGGTTGTCTGCTTCTGGAGTTGCACAGCTTCGAGGTGGGTCGCCTCATGGTTAGAGCTCATTACGTTAGGAATATCTTCAACATGAGTCCAGAGTGCAGCATCCATCACTGAGCCGATGTGCGCGCTGCCAACGTACTCACACAAGCTAATACAACGTTTCGTTGAAGCCTTGGAAATTATCTGATTGCTATAGAGATAACTGTGAAAGGAAATGGTGCTACTCATGCCACTTGGTATGAGAAAAAACAGACACATGCAGCTATCTAATACACTGTAGCACAGATGAGTGATGACTGATGTTACTATAGTAACAGCAACTGGATGTATGTGTTGCCAACAGCACCCATCAATTTCCGCTGATAGAAGAAACACAACAATGAAGCCAGGCAATGTAACGCCGTAGGCAGGGTTCTGCAACCAGTGCTGCCCTACTCCTTCGGAACGGAGAACATTAAGGAGGAATGAGAAAGATATATGTTGCGCTTGTGGTATCTATGCTCGCACCATGTCTTTTTTTTTTTTATTATTTCGGTAATACATTCTTGGGAAGCGCAATACTCATCCCAAAACATCTTGGAGGCTTCAAAGAAAAATGGTTCAGGGCCACTTAAAGCGCAATGTGGTACTGCAGATAATACTCAAAGTTTGCATTGAGGTCTGGCTTCACGGCAATGTGCTTTCACAGCAATGAGGAGTGAATTTTACACACAAATTTTTCTCTAAAGTTTGGCTTCATAGAAATGTGTTCCGTCATTGCTGTGAGACCAAACCTACAGGCAAAGCTTCCATTGCTGTGAAGCCAAACTCTAGAACAATGATAAGCAAGCTCCTCATTGCCACAAAGCTGCTCTGCACTTCAACAGAGAGAAGGCAATAAAAGCAGTGATGAATGAACATGCAAAACAAGTCTATTTCAGGAGCTGTGCTTTATGCTAACAATTCTTTTGGGGCTGCTTTAACAAATATCTTAACCTCGTTGTACTATACGGTTACCTGCACAAGACAGAAAATTGCAAATTGTGTGCAGTTATGATTGCAAGAACTTCCAGAAGGTGGAAGTTCTTGCAAGGAAATCCAGTATATAAAATTGCCCTCACTAAAACTCAAAGCACAAATATCATCGAGGTGAATATAGCAGCAGCATCATATGGCTCATGAAACAGCACAGAAGAAAATTTCCCAATACAAAAGTTTCATTCCTTGGCTTCTGTCAATGCACTCTAAGATTATGCAGCATAAAAATAATGCTGGCAAGACTACGCTGGCCCATAAATTTCTTCGTCAAATTCATGTGCAGTCAATCAGTACACCATGAAAATGACATCGGAAAGAAGCAAAACTTGCCTAAATGTAGCCATACCCAAGCCTATAAAGAACATATTATGATTTTACCCATGTACAAGCTATGCAGCCCTCGCTTTGCGAGGTCACAGGCACGATCTTCTCGTGAAGCAATCAATAAGCACAGCTTAGCTGTATCAAGCTGTAAGGAGCCATTAATAGGTATTTGCCAGTGTAATTCACTTCAAACTGTACTTAATGGATATACTATACAGATTTATTTTGCAAGGACACATGCTAACATTTGTTCAAAAAGCAAAAAAAGAAAAAAAAACCATAAGTCTCAACTGTGTGTGACTGTGTCCTAGCAAAACAGCTGTGTCCCAACTTCCCATGCCATGTCCAAGCATAAAAGGGTGCTACTATTCCACGAGTCTAGTGTCATCGTTTCAAGATTCACCCAGGACATTGATACATGCCAAATAGTAAATGCAACCTTACTCTGAGCTTTTGGTGTCTGAGGTTTTTGCATCTCCCTTGGCTTTGTCTTTTCGACGGTGGGTTTCTTCTTTGCCTCAGGTGTTGCGGCAGGCTTTGGAGCTGCTTGCACGGTGGAAGCCTTCTGCGGTTTTTGCGGGGTCAATGAGGAAGAACTTTCTTCTCGTTCTTCTGTGGTCTCCTTCCACTGTCAACAACATGTTTTGAGTGAAAAAAGCAATACAGCTTGTCTACAGTCAGACATTAACTAATAGAATGCAGGTTGTCATTTTTCTTGCCTTTGAGCTCTACATTTTGTCACAGAATATGTTTCCCATATTGCAGCAGTATTAACCACCATCATCCGCTTGATTTAAGTTCACTGCAGGACGGTGATATGGCGATAGGTTGCACAGGCGCACCTGTCAGTGGCTATGTTCTTTCCTGAGGTCCCCAAGGCGCTTCCCGTGAATTGCCTATTCTTATCCACCATATAGACATCATTACACCTGCACCAAAGCCACGATCATTCGTAGACCGGTCTTCACACTTTCCAAAAAGGAAGACGAACTCTTGTGGCACAGCGCAGCATCAACCATATCTCAAGTCGTGACAGCGCAGTTAGCTTCCATGCAACAAAAAGTGATCAAGGTATGCGCTAACCAAGAGGCATAAGACGAGCCACTAGAGCTTGAGTAGCCAGTCTCAACATTTGGCTCCATTGAGACTGGTTTGGGGATACGTCGAAACATTTTAACCCTTCAAATGTTTTATGCGGGTGCATGTTAATGAGGCTTCACTGCAGCAATGTTTCACATGCTTTCTAGTTTGGTCTCCAAGGCAGAGCATATTGTTCCTGCAAAATTCTTCAGAGGAAATGTAAACAAATAGGAGAGGGCCATGATATTCCGCGTTATAAACATTGAATGCAAACAGGATGCAATGCACTGTGCCACTCGTGGACATATTCAGTATATCCAACACGACAATTTGGCCACACAACTCAAAGGGGTTATCAAACTCACCACTTTACAGTACAGCTCCAACAGAACATTAAAGGGGCCCTGAACCCCCCTCGGATTTGGTGAAATAACATAGTCCGCGGGTAGCATACGTTGTTGTGAACATCTCAGCCAAGTTCTGCTGTCGTACGCGGTCCGTGGAGCTCGCAAGCGGAGCGCAAAGTCACCTTTTTCTCAAACGCTCTCGTTTCAAAAACCCAATGATTCTCGCTCTTTTCTGTGCCCTTAATCTCATCATAACGTGCACTCCAATATACAGCTGCTATTGGTCGCTGCGGTCGGCTACACCACGGCCGCCACGAGTCCAGCGGCTAAGCACACTGCGGCTCTCTGAGGACAGCCGCGTTTGGCTTACGTTTAGCGTGGCGTAGGCACCAAATCGGAAATTTTAACTGCGCGCCACAGTGATGTCTCCGGCGTAGCCTTCGCAGTGCAAGGCTTTGGAGGAGGAAGGGGAGCACAATGAAGGCCGTGTTTGATTGCCGATAACTCCGCTTCTGCTGAACGCATTGAAGTACTTTTTGCGGCAAAGTGATTCTGAAATAGCCTATTTTCACTTCAAATGTCTTTCTCTACTTTGATAAAAAGTGGTTCAGGGCCTCTATAACTGTATTTAGATGGTCATAACATACTAAAGACGGCTGGTTAGCCAATGAGTGCAAGGGTTATTAATTTTTTTTTTCTTAATTCAGCTGCGTCCATAAATAACAGTGATCTATAACGTTTATAAATCCATAATCTGACAGTTTGAATGAGGTACCTCGATGTGATGCACAGCAGCTTCTTTTTTCTTCTTCTTCTTCCTCCGGCAAATCTTACCATTGTAAATAATTAAATTTTGGGCTTTAGCATTGTCCCAAAACTGTACAATGGATTAAGAGGGACACACGCAGTGCACGACTGCAGCCTGATTGCAGCAATGCTTTGTATTAATTTTGACCCCCTGGAGTTCTTTAACATGAACCCAAAGCTTGGTACACAAGCATTTTTTTGCATTCTGCAGTGGCCAGGAATCAAATTCGTGACCTCATGCTCAACAGTGCAATGCCATCGTCACTGAGGCACCCCCCCACAAGTAATCCCATAATTTTCACTGAAATGCGATGCTTTACCAGCCAACCATCCAGCATGAGCAAAACAATATGACACCATAAAAGAATTTTCTCATTTGTTTTCTGGTTCTGAGTGCTGCACAAACACAACAAAGGCATATCAGGAAGACTGTTTATGATAGACACATGCTTTAGTGATTCAGGAGCTATGGCATACTATGGATGGCTATGAGATAGTGCGTCAATATAGGACCATATTCTGATGGACATGGCACATAAAATTGTAGTAAGGCATATTTAGTAAAAAAAATATGAACCTTCCATTAACTAGTGCCACACCTTGCATGTACCACCACAACAGCCACTTGCAATTTATCTCTAAAAGACACAAAGTAAGCTTACGCTGCTGGCAGGCTTTGATGGCTTCAGAGTTTTCTCTTCTGCAGTTCGAAGTGCTGTAGCTGCATAGGAGGCCGCCTTTATCGCAGCAGGGCCTGTACAACAGTCAAGCATTCGATAAGTGGAACAGACAAGAAACTTCCTTTTATGCACAGCCAACAAAGAAAATAAGAAAACTGCAGGACTGATCGAAAAGTAAAAACTCAAGGACATTTGCTTGATCCATGAAGGCGCATAATACTGAAATAAAATTTTTTTTTCAAGTCTGGACTTACTGGTCGAAGAATCAACAGATGCTTTTTCTTTTCTCTTGGCAAACCACGCGCCGACAGCAAGATCGGTTTCATCTTCTTCCTCCTTTAACTGGAAATTCCCAAAGGAAGCCTTTGGTGAAGGCTCGGCCTGAAAGGCAATAAAGCTTCTTCAGTGGTAGCACTTCAGTTTCTGGACTTTGCTATCATATCAAAGTAAATTACATGAAAGTAAGCGTATTGCAATCTCCTCTTTTTTAAAAGAATCGTGATTAAACAACAATATGCTAAGTCAAAACAGTGATGAAATTAAATAGTGTTTTGGCTCTAGCTGTGTCTCGGTCTCAGCGTGTCTTTGTTTCCACTTCAATACCACGACTATTTACCACCTAGCCCAGCTGTCCACCCTTCTGCTCTTATGTGAGCCTTGTTGCTTCCATCATGTAGGATCTGAAACAATATTTAGTTTTTTACCAATCTTTCTAGCTACATGACCTCATAATTTGGACTTGAGCTGTGGGGTCTCAAGGGCTCTATTGAACAAAGGACAACAACACACAGTAGTGCAGACAAACAAAAAGGCATTTATTGCACCTTGATACATAAAAATGCCAGCTAGCCTAACTACACACTAGAAATGAAACACGCTAAAGAATTGAGGGGGTTCGATTAACAGCGAAAGAATGCCGAGCGAATATATGTTTCCCCCATGCCAGACATTAACACCTAAGTCATTCGCGGGTGCAGTCACACGAACAGAGACACATTCGAGCGATCGAGAAGGCCTCCACTGGTCGGTCCCATGAAGTGCACCTATGAGTGTGTAGTTGGTCCACACATGACGTTGTTTGAAAGCCAAAGAGCACGAACAATCGCACAATCAGACCGTGCACGACGCCATCTTGCAGACAAAGAGCGAGTAGCTAGTTCCTCTCTTCGACTGCGGGACGGCATCAGCACGGACTGACTGAGGACAATACATTCAATACTGTGATCGTATGGTAAGTTTTTTCGACCACTAGATCCCATGTAAACAAGAAAAGGCGTGAGACATGCACAATCGAGAGCAGTAGCCCTTCACTATGACAGCTTCCCTACTGTACTCACCCACTCGTGTCGCATGGACACAGTGGCACACACTCAGTTTCCACTTTCAGTACGGGGCAAATCTTCTTGCAGGACATTGCACTTCGCATTCGTTCGAGTTGCTACATTTGTGTTGGTCAATTTAACAGCTGTGGCAATGGCTTCGAGGAAGCACACGCCTTTGTACCTCAATAAAAAGCTGAATATACTAGAAGTAATTGGGACCCTGAAGAGAAAGTGCATAAACACCGCCAGTGAGCTTGGACTGCCAGTGTCAACAGTCAACGCACACAGCCTGCTCAACATGTGTGACGTGTTGGTGGTCACATGATCTCCTGCAGTTGCGTGGCCAACAATGTGGCAGTTGGCCGAGAAGACTGGAGGCTTGCTGCTAGCAGTATTTTCGCATGTTAAACATTTAGGAGAGCATGCCAACAGTGCCACTGACATCCAGTGATGCAATAGGAGTCTAAGTGATGCAGCAAACACAACATAAGGTTTTCAGGGACTAAGCAGATAAAATAGTCGTTCACGAAGACAGAGGAAGCCTGGGAAGGTCATGGTTTCAGGGTACATCAAAAAGTTGCCGGCCCACTTTGTGGTCACTATCAAACAAAGATCCCAAGGCAAAGGGTATGCTTTTGGCCCTTCACATCAGCTGCTCTGGAAGACTAACATAACAAGTTACGAATCTTCATCGAAACTAAAAAAGACGTGATTGAAAAGCATCTTTGCCAGGTAATATAACCCCTCAGCCAGTTCCTTCGATAATAAACCTGCCTCAATGTCACATCATGCCTACTAGTATAGTAGAGCCTCGTTGATATCATCCCGTTTCGTACAATTTCATAGCGACAACGCTTGCGATCGAGAATGCAAGAAATTAAATTACTCTTTACTGGTTAATGCGTTCCCGGAACACACAATCTTTCGGCACCAACATTCAGTATATCGCCAAACTGCGATCATATGATACATTTTCCTGCCCATAGACCCCATTTAAACAAGAAAAGATGCGAGGCACACGCAATCAAGAGCAGTAGGAACCCGCACCAGCAGCTTCCTTGCAGTACTCGCCCACCCATGCCATGTAAAAATGCCAGAACACACAAGGTTTTCTATTCCGGTACCAGCAAATCTCCTCGCGAGTCGTCGCACGTTGCCATTCACAGCTATCGCTGCCAACCATTGCGACAAGAATCTTTACCTGTCTGTTTCACAGCCTGTGTGGCATCGTAAGCGTGCTGCATGCTTTCAATAGACAATAACTCAAGCACACTGCCGTTTCCTGCCTTAGGCGGCACAAAGTGAGCATCATGTTTTGCTCTAGCGCCACTATAGCATCGCATTTCAACATTACCCAATATCTTGATTTCATTTCAGTTTCCCATCGTCGTCTTAAAATGACAGTGCACGTCTCGGGTCGCTAAGGCCCCACGAGCTCGACGCATGTCAGCATCTCATGTCGAAACGATTCTCGCCGAGTACTCACAACGAAACCTACCCGCCAAAATGCTTGCCAAAGCCGCAAAAATGATAACGCACATATCAGGCCACTCGGGCCCCACTGATCAGCACGCGTCGGCATCTCGTGCTGCAACAATTCTGACAACACTTCATAAATAGATGTCGCCTGCTTCAACACTTCATAAATAGATAGCCTGCCGATTTTCTGGTGGCTTCGGATCGTAGGTTTTCCCAATTAGTATGTTTTTTCTTGTGTTTCTTTCTAAAATGTATGAGTGACATTCTACTATTTCTCCTCACTGTAGTCTCACACCCACGGCCATAGCTTTACTGGTGACCTCATCTTGTCTAAAGAAAGATTAGTTACCCCCGAATTCTAGAATGTTGCTACGCTCAAACACTCCACCCGGATCAAGAAAGTGGTTTATGGCACTGTCCTTTAACTAAAACAGTCACTTCGCTTCAATGACACCCTGCACCAATTCTTGTGCAAAAATCTTGGAACAAAGTATTCTCAGTGTTTACCCAAATGTGCTAAAATGGAGGTGTGTTTCTAGAGAAACTTCTTGTCGTGAGAATCATCAAGCAGCATTACTAATGCACAGTGTCTTCTTCAGTCGGGAGGAGGTGCTGTGTTCTGCACAGTAAAGCCGAAGAAGAGCTTTTTGTCGAGGACCATAAGTGAATGTGGGGTTTAGCCCTTCCGCAGGCCGACTAATTGCACTAACTAGCTAACACCCGTAAAAATGGTCAAAAAGTTTAATTTTGGGCAATCCCTTCCTTAGCATTTGTTTATGTTTCACACACATAAAGATGTCTAGCTTGAAAGAAATGAGAGAGAGAGAGAGAGAGAGGTCATAAGGGAAAGGCAGGGAGGTTAACCAGGCTGAGCCCGGTAGGCTACCCTGCACTGGGGAAGGGGGAGAAGGGATTGAAAGAGGAGAAGGAAGAGAGAAGAAATGAGCAAGCCTGAACAACTACCTTTGAAGTCATCTCTTCAGGTGAGTGCAATTTGATGAAAGCAAGGCCATACTGGATACTCTGCAAGTAAAAACAAAATAGAAGAACATAGTAAACCTTGCACATAATTGATACATGGGCCGGTATAATGTAGCAATTCCTTCTGCTTGATTCTAAGCCACTCTTATCATCAATCATTCACGGTCGACTAATCACACTGATAGTGGGTGCGGAGCCCACTCTGACCGCTGATGAACCACGACAAGGAATCACAAGGAAATAGAATCGTTACATTATCCCAGCCATGGACACATCTAGGCTGAAAGTGAAACCCCAATGTGAGTTCCACAACAACCGCGCAACTAGCATCTCAATCAAGTCATCACAGGCATAGCAGGTGCTGTAAACATTTACTTGGAAACAGTTCCACTGTGCTACAACCCTTTTTTCGTTTACAGCTAATTTTGTATACATCTACATCATCATCTTCTCCTGCATGCCCATAGCAGGATGCTGATTTCTCCCAGAAATCAGCAGTTAACCTTGTCCTGTGTCAGCCAACTCCCTCCTATGCTTGCAAATTTTCTAATTTTATCACTCCAGTTTATACTCTGCCACCCTCAACTGCATTTATCTCCGTTTGCCCTATCTTATCTCTATCTATCTATTTATCTCTGTTTTATGCACTGTGTGACCTGCCCAACTCCACTTCTCCCTCTTAATCTTAACTACATTATCAGCTACTCATATTTTCTACCTAATTCACCATGCTGCCTTCCTTTGTCGTAAAGTTATGCATATCAATTTCGTCTCCACTGCTCCTTGCAGGGTCCTTGACTTCATTTCAAGTTAATTTGTTATCTTCCCAAGTTTCAGCCTCATAGGTTAGTGATGGCAGAATGCACTGATTATCACACATAATTCAACAAAAATAATCACGAAAGAGCAACCTGCAACATAAAAGAAGGTGCTTTCTTTCAACAAGTTAGTGTTCTCATGTGACAGAACATTCACCATAATTTTGCATTCTTCTCCCATCCATTCAATCAGTATCATTCCGTTTGAGAACTGTACCTCAATAAATGACAATAAATGACAATAAATGACAAAATGGCAATTCTATAACTTACACACAAGACCCTTCAATCTTACCACAAGAATGATATGTGCACAATGATTTCTCAAGCCACACCTTCAGTGACAGGAAGTGTTCTTACAATGTAGCACAGTGGTCACTAAGATTCAATAGAATACTGGTAGTTTATTTGTTTATTATACTGATTTTTGATTACTTCAAGCAGAAACCTGCATCACCCATGGGCAATATTTAAGGGGGCTAAGGTAGCATTGAGTTAAACAGTTAAACGCTGTACAGACACATATTATATGACGAAAAAGAGGACATGTAAAATTTTTAACCGTCAAGCTAAACATGCAAAACTGAGGAGACGTTAGGAGCAATGTTGACCAACAGTTGCGTTGAAACAATTCCACTGGCAAACATTAAATCATAAAAAGGCAGAGGCAGCTATAGCTGCACAAAAATAATACTGGAAAAGTGATGAACTAGAGAGGACCAATAGACAGTAGCTTAGCAGTACTTGTGGCTGGGCTTGTTGGTGCATATTCAGTAAATATATAGGAGCACAACCTCGAACACAGACGAAGAAAGAGGATGGGGCGAGCGCTGTACTGTCAACCAGATTTATTTATTGATACGCGGCAGTGAAATGCACTTTCTAGATTTCTATCTTTAAGTGTGTGTCAATTTTAGTGTATCCCCTTGCGCATGAGTAAAGATGCATGTGTACAAGTGGCCATCATCAAATAAACCTTGTTGACAGTGCAACGCTCGTCCCATCCTCTTTCTTAGTCCGTGTTCCAGGTTGCACTTCTATGTATTTACAGACAGTAGTTTGGTGCCATTTTTTTTAAGTGTACCTCGAAGTGCAAAGCAAAAGACAGGAAGAGAATGATGAAGAAAGGCTAAATAGCCACAGTTCTACAAAGTTGAGCTGTCTGTTGATGTCATTGCTTTGTACTTGAAATGAAACTGCTTGCAATTTTTTATATGCAATCAAACCTGTATATAACAAACTTCAATATAACAAAATTCTCAATATAACAAAGTATTTAATCTTCTACAACTTCTGGTCCATAGAACACCATGTATTTTGAACCTCAAGACAATGAAGTGTGTTCATACACGAGTTCAATATAACGAAATTTCACTGCCACCACAACCAAATACCAAGACAATAAATGGAAACTAGCGTGGACGCAAATGGCCAAATAGTTGAATTACATGTGGTTACCTATGAATGCACCTGTCTAATCACACGCCATGCGACAGCGTTGCCACCGAAGCGGAGCAGTATCTTTGCCAGTAGCAGGAAATTTAACAGGTTATCGCCTCTGAAATTTTGCAGCTTGCACCGCCTGATTTTGGAGGTCATAACTGCCGAGTGTGGCGTCGGTGCAGCATATTATGCATCAATGCATTCCACACCGCATACTACAGTAAACCGTAAT
Source organism: Dermacentor silvarum (assembly GCF_013339745.2). Taxonomy (NCBI): domain Eukaryota; kingdom Metazoa; phylum Arthropoda; class Arachnida; order Ixodida; family Ixodidae; genus Dermacentor; species Dermacentor silvarum. Next base: position 125,505,061 of record NC_051159.1, read on the forward strand.
TAAGTCGTACTCTCATATCTCGAAATGTCTGATAAGTAGACATTTTCTTCTGGCCCTGGTGTGAACCGATGTGTCTTTCACCTCTTATCGTGAAAAGTTTTGGCACTGGAATCTGGATATCTCGAAATCTTGACTTCATAGATACCAGGGAAAAGGCAACGGGGCAGTGTCGACAGCATCGCTTGCACTGACTTTTCACCCAGCGGCAGGTCACTAGTCGAGCCAGACACTGCGCCAAGCCGCGCTCCCTGCTTATCTTTCGCCCTTCTTTATATCCATCACCGCTAGTGCGCACTTGCTCAGCTGGTCACTGCCACTTTGTTGTCACCTCACGCAGCAGCGGTGAGCTGGGAATCAATGTAATTCCTCTGTCACTGATACATCAATACAATCACAGCATACCAATTGTGACCTTGGGCAAGATGATCAGCGCTTTTGAGCAGGCGCAATCAGCCTGCACGCTGCACTCAAATGAAGCCAGCATGTAAGCCCACAGTATTTTAGCAAGATCGCAGCTCGATAAGGGCGCTCGTTTCATGCTGCCGTAAAAGTGATGCGTACATGCCACATCATTCGTAGGCATCTGCTAAAGACGTGACATTGTGCTCTTCTGCAGTTCAGCTTCGGTGTTAGAAGTGAAATTGTCCAGAATTTAAGATGCAGAAAGTAGTGGCGCCAGCTTTTTGGGTGTCTGAAAACAGTTATGCTCTGATGAATGGTTCCAAATATTGCATCAGGATTATAATAATCTTGACTCTGTGCCAAGCATGGTGTCTTGGCACAGCGCCAGCAATGCCATTGCCCATAGATTTACCGACGTGTCCGGTGCCGATGCATGTGAAAGTGACCGAGAATATTACTGATGGCACTTTGGAAAGGCTCCACGTGGTCTCCGTCTGACCAGCAGGCTTCTATTTTTGTGCTTTCGCTTATCTCGAATCTGCGTTCTCAAATTTTTTTCTGGTTATTAGAGATACGAGTTAACGGGTTTATCGTAGTTCTGTATTCTGAGCGTGCTTTGTGCCAGTGCTCAATTTGGTGTTTGTGTTGTGACCCATTATCCCTGCCTCGTGTGCTGATATCAGTGATAAACATGAGTAGTGGTATAGTACTGAACTACTAAACGCAGGGCGCTCTCGTCGTCATGCGATAAAATCCTCTCGCGCCCCTGGCACTATATGCTGTGGGTGCGAAGGAAAGCCTGCAAGGGTGGGCTGAGAAGGATGGTGGCATGATGCCATGATGCGCACCGTCCTCCTGGGTGCGCAAGGGGGAGGGGGAGCACACATGCAACTAGTGCGCCCCATCTTGGAGGTAATGTGCAGCGGGTGAAAACATTGGCGAGTCAAGATGACTGACAGCATCATCCCACTGCGGACGACACTATCAGCCACGACAGCAGAGTGAACGCGAAAGCTTCACAGGCTTCGCATTGTACCGCCGCTGTAAAGATATCGGTGACATGGCATGAAACCGTATTTTTGGTTGCAGATTCTCAAACTGAACAAAATGAATTCGTTTTTTTCCAATTGCACGACAATTCGGAAAATCTTGCAGCCCATTCCATGCAAAAAAAAAACTGTCAGCGACTGTACTTATTTGCATAAAAGGTACAATTTCAATGTAACGTAATTTCGATATAACTAAGTAAAGTGATGACTTTACCAACTTCGTTATATCAAGGTTTCACTGTATATAGAGCATTTCTTTGACCATACGAAATTTTTAACAACTGCCTGTGGCATGTAGCAGGATTGAGCTGTAGCTGCTTGAGCTGGACTACTCTAAGACATTCTTTGCTTAGAAATCAAAGTGCATCAAGGACTAATTACCAAAATTGCAATAACTAACTTTTAAATCAGTTGCTTTACAGCACATATTGCAAATGATAAGTTGTAATTGGTAAGTTCAAAAGGCACATTTTCTTGGGATGAATTCAGAGGTAGACACCAGTTTTGAGATTCGAATTCCCATAACGTGCGAAGAAATATATTTTTTAGCATCAATGCATAAAAAAGGGTGTTGCATAAAAATGGTGTTGCAATGCATAAAAAAGTTTCACAAAAAAAAAGGTGTTGTGTTAAAAAAGTAAGTAGTACAACAGTGAATCTTTACTGGAAGTTCGGCGGCACTTATCTGAAATCTGGTGCTAGTTTCAAAATTTGTTTCAAGTGGATATAAAACCTGCTGGCTTCAATTCATAAATTGCAGTATGTTCCCTAAGGTATTTAGTTTAAAAGCTGACTAGTAAATGTTTTTAATAAGTCAGTTATGCATTTTTATTTCTTGTTCAAGTAATACAGCTCAATAAGCACATATTTGCTATATGCCACAGGCCGATCGTAAAAAATTCAGTCAACATTAAATAAAAGACACCTGGTACATACGAAAGCTGTCCATTACCAGGAAAGAGCAATAAAGCACAACATTGAAATGCATCAAAACATACCTTATTAAAAGGCTGTGTACACACAATCTTAACACGGTCCCACTTCTCTTTAACAAAGGACTGAGACAGCTTTTCAGCCCCAAACATGCGGACACGGTTTAGGTTTGTCCCTTGACGAGCGTCCATTGGTGTCATGAATGATGATGCCACAAGAAGGACCTGTGTAGAAAGAACAAAGGATATTCAACAGGCATTCAATGTTAGTTGGTTTGTATCATTTCACTTTCAAACTAGAAACGATGCTTCATCTCTAGTTACACCAGGCTCATTTGCGACTACAACTTGATAATACAAGGGTACCATCAATAAAGATTGATTACTGCATTGCCTTATTATCACTGACATCATTGGTTATCACTTTTTGGCTTATTCTGTCAGGTTGACCGCAGTGCAGAGAAGCAGTACACTGGTCTCAGAATAAAACAGTCGGTAATCAGAGCCTGTTTGTGTCAATTCTTTGTGGCTCTGTATTGGTCTCGTCCTGTTGCACTATTTTAAATAAGCATCAAATTTAATAAGCATTCACATACACAGTGAACATATTACAAAAATGACCATTATTAAGGCACCAAAATATGTCTTCAGAACATTTTTCGGGAATCTTCTTTTTCAGTTAGTCACACCGAGGTAATACAATTGGTGGTGTCCAAAACATGGCTTCCATGACGTGTTTTCGGCTCCTTCAATCATTGTGGGAACATGCAGCTCGCAATATCCTAGCCTTCAAGATTAGTTTTTGTTACCCTGAGGAAACCATCACTGAGGTGTGGTTTGGACACCTCTATGATCCAAACTGGTACATTTTAATCTGAAAATGCTCAATCTGGTGCCCCTGTGGTCTGAGCAAAAAAGAATTGTATTAATCCTGTAATGCCCAGTCTATCATATATGGGGTTCTTTGTTTTCTTGTAAAACCCCGTAATTCCCAATTTTCACACCCAAAACAAGTTATATGATAATCAGATTAAACCTGGTTTTTCCCAGCCCAATTTCTCCTGGGCGTATTAATATTTTGTAAAGGGCAAGAATAAATTCAGGTGTTACAAAACCAATGAACATTGCCCGTCTTGCGTAAGCAAGTGGTCAAAATATATGCTATTCTTAATATAAATTAAATATGATCTATGCTCCATTTTCGCTAACACTCAAGCAAGAACCAGAATATATAGATGTTGAGAGCCTGCTAGCCCGTTGTCTATTTATTAGCCACTTTTACATGAACGACAATTACACATCGCATCATCCGCACATCACACTCATGTAAACAGTGCTAATGCTCCAGGAAGGGAACACAGCACTGACATTATTCTGCATTGGGAGTGACGGCTGTGATGTTGAAAGTTTCCTCAACTAAGGTAGGGTGAAAGAAGGGTGGCAGATTGGCCAGTTGGCATTCCATTAATTTTGTTGCAAGGACATGTAGCACAAGGCAGTTGAACAGGATAACAATAGACAAGGACAAAAGGCCAGACAGGTCTAGGATGGACATCAAAATGCACATGATAATGTACCTCAACAAGGGCTTGTAAGATAAGAAAAAGCACCACACCTCTTGCGAAGCGTGCCCAGCGCACTACTATTTGCACTTTATCTTTAGTTTAAAAAAAAAAGTGCAGAAGACCAGTAAACAAGGGATCATCAAGAATGTTTCTATTTGCTGTATTTGTTTATGTGGCTTCTTTTAAAAATGCAAATGATGCCTTCCAGCAAGAGTTTGGATAGAGATGTTCATCACATAACTTGTGACCAGCTCTCTTTGTCATTATATTTTCGTTGATTTTATAGCAAAAAAAATCTTGTTTATTCAGATAGCATGCGCGATGCAAATAGTGGCGTATATATCGGAATGTACGCAAGCTCCAGTGATCATGCTGTAATGTACAAGTCATGTATAAATAGTTGAAAAACCAGAACGATAAACAATGTGTGTGCATATATACATTCCTGTGAATGATATTGCCTTTAAATGTAGTGTTTTGTCCAAAAATATACCATTGCTTATGCAACTTTCACAAATTTCATTTGTGAAAGTTGCCAGTAGAATCACAAAATGGGTCCAATTTCTTCCTGGTTTTCTTTTTTAAGTATAACACACAATGTTTAATCAACAAATTTTAAAAAACATAAAACCCAAAAATGAAGGACCCTAATCATATAGGCTCAGTGCGATGCCTCAAAATGCCGATTTAAGCATAGGAAACTTAGCAAGAGACCCATATTATGTTCGTTTTTTTTTTTTTTTTTAATGCTGAAGTTAGGTATTAGCTTTGGATAGTTCGACAAAGCAATTACTAATTAACAATTTTACTAATTATGTTTTAACTCAAATAAAATTTCATTGTTATTATGAACTGCATTTGGTCATTGCAGAGAGAGATAAATGAGATGCGAAAGGAGGGAGGTCACTCTGGACATTGCAGGATTAACAATATCCGTAAGCACAATGAACCATGTTTGTCGAGGAATTTTTCTCACTAGTCAACCCACACTAATTCGAACTCCTGCATACTTTAATTATCCAAAATTGAACAAAATATGGCCTAAACAAAATTATATGACTTTCTATACAGGCAAAAGCATTTTTAAGAGTATTACAAGAGCAAGTAACTGGCTACCACCAGGTTCTATGGTAAGAGGGACTGCATGATTTGTTATGTCCTCTAGATCATAGGAATAACAGAGGGGAGTGAGAAAGGAGTAGAGTTAGTCTGCCATGCAGGTATATCCAAGATGCCAGAGCTACAAACTAGTGACCTCGTGGTGGCACGCATCGACATAACAACCTGAATGTAAAAACATCTGCATATTTTGACTATTTATGCCTCACAAATGTCATCAGTCATTGTGACCGCATCACTCTGGCTCCAGAAAGTAAAAAAAATTGTGAGGTAACCAAATGAATGTTGAAAAAGAACTGAGCAAACTGAATTTCTGAGCCTCGAGCACTAATTCTGATTAAATTGCAGCAGCAACTTTTTATTTTTCAGTGTCTAAAATTGATCACAATCTTGCTGTTTTTCTTTGGTTTTATATATGATGCAGTTTGACAACAAATCCAATGCCCAGTGCTTGTATGCTCCACACATTCTCCAACACCATCCTGCTAGTTCCTATTCGCAACAAATATGGCTGTCATACACCAAGTGATGAAAGGAAAAGAAACAGGTGTATAGGTTTGGTTCTGCTTCCATTCTGCTTCAGCACTGCTAAAAAAAAATACACAAAAGAAGACTTGACAGTTCATTTACTTGATTCTGGAAGTTCAAATTCAGAGACTCTACACCACATTTTATAGGTTTTAGGCCCATTTAAGCTCACACTTCTCCAATAACCAATGTTGAAAAATGGCGGTTTCTACTTGTTGCACTCACAATGGCTTGCAATAACTACCACTTGAGAGCTAGGCACTGGTGCTAACTGCTAACATAGGTGCTATGGGCACTGTGCAATGCCTTTAGCTCAGCTATGTAATGTTGGCCAACTAGAATGGAAGTGAATGACGGCATAACAGCACAGAAGAACAAGTCTGGCATTTTCGAGTTTGAGTCCTACTGAATACGAGATGCTGCAATGCACTCGGATCACAGGCCTGCCCTTGCATGAATACTTTCCTGCGTGCATAATAAGAGCTGGAATGGAGACACTCGTGTGCATCATTTAGTGCCACCACCCCAGGCCATTATAATGTGGTTTCAAGTTCACCTTCCAGCACACTAATTTGTGGCACCATCTAAATTCTGGACTGCACACCGCACAGCAGACAGGAATCCGACAGACGCCTAAGCCAAGTTCCAATGAGAAGACTGGTACCACGACGTGCTTACTTCAGCATTACTTGAAGCACTAAATGTACAAATATGCCACAGGAATGTTCACTATAAAAAATGCATTGAAAGACAACTGCAGTGGCACAGTCAATAAATATATCAGGCATGTGTGTCATTAGGAAGCTTCAGCTTATTCCTAAGTGTATTGCCTTTTGAAGGATACTGTGTTACAGGAGACTTAAATGTGAGCGGCCACATTTGTGGCACCACCTGGTTGCCGTTGCAGTTCACGTCTCTGGTAACCCAATATTCCGTGACGGTTACTACATCTACGGACAATTTAAAGCTCTATTTCAATTCGTGGGACACAGATGTTTACAAGACTACCCAAACAGGTTGTTGCGGTTGTCAAATGCCTGCTCCCTTTCAACAATCGTTAAGCAACTTAAAGCCTTGCAATGTTTTAAGGGTAGCGCTATAGCTAACCATAGAATGAAAAAGACGCAGGACAACCGGACAAAGTGCTGGTCGTCCTTTCGTTCCATGTTAGCTCTAGAGCTAGCTTTCAAACATGAATTGATACCAAATCACCCAGTTTACTATTCTCCTCTGGAGTGCAATAGAATGCTGTACTAGTAGTCTGTAAAACGTGGTCCATACATCCAAAATTTAGGCTTACTCTTTTGTTTCTTTAAAAACAATGCACTTACGCATCAAAACTTTGTTTATGATGAAACGGGGAGAACAGTAATACTGTTCTCATGACACCTGTCATGACACCTGTGGCATTGCTGCGTCACCAGTGCGCTCTTTGCTGAACCTGCCGCCATAAGTTCTCTATATATATGTGCACTGCGTCGCAGCTACTGACACACACCAAATAGGAAAATTAGAAAGTGAAAGGATCCAGCATTCAAGCTGAGGGCAAATTTTTTGGAATTATGAAATTACTCAGCTGGAAAACTTGTATGCATGCACCTATTACAGTGCCCCTACATCTGTGACTCAAGGGGAATAAGCGTGAAAGGAAGCTGGTAGAGTTAAGAAAATGTTGTGGGATGCCCTAGAGTCCCTTGGCATCATGCAACACATGCCGAGCTCAAGCGAACGCAGCAGCTTAAGGTTAACAGAATATGAAACCGTTGGGAATATGATAAATATAAAACGTGGTCACACCAGTTTTCCAAAGCACAAATTTCCTTCTTTGTTTGTTTCATCTTACGAGAGCACAACTCTGGGGACAAATTAGAGCTGTAATGTTAATAACAAGATCACAATACTTTGGTGAATGTTGATTACGAGTACAAAAAATTCCTCAGCCTTGAAGACACAGAAATTAGTAACACTTCAGTCAGCGTACATGAAAATCCTGTGCAGGGTCTGAAGACCTAGAGACGAGGACTTCTATGAACGCGGAACTTTCGTTCCCGAATATCGATGGATGAGATTACGGACGCTTTCTCCAGCTGCAAAATCACAGACGCTTGTTTTTCTCCCGGTGTAGCGCATTTCCACTTCCTGTACGTTTCGGGCTTTAGAAGGTTTTCCGCTTTGTGTACCTGTCAATATCGAGGGAAAGAACAAGCATACGTAGCCGTGAGTACTTTGTGTCCGGCACTGACAAGCAGGTATCAACTAATGCAAAACTAGACTGTGTTCTTGTTCTTCAAAGGGCACCATGCAGTACGTAATTAGAAACGCAATACCTTGTCCTCGCTACTGAACGAAACGATATGCTGTATCTTTAAAACAGGCATGGCAGAACACAGTCGAGTTCCCGCGTCGCACGTGTGCCGTCTTTGAGCCGCGCGCAACGATGTTTACAAACACGCATGCTAATTCAGCCATTGCTTCTAAGCACACACGCCTATGACACACGTTTCAGAAGACTGCTACTTAGGCACCTGTATTAATAATAATAAAATAACACTTGACGCTTATGTTACTTGTGCGTTTATTTTTTTAAGTGATTATGCCAGTGTGGCACTACGTAGCTACGCATCCGCGCATGCTCTGTGGTTCTGCTGTACGGCTATCACGACTGTACATTAGGCATCATGGCCGCCTCCAGCAAAGATGCGTTTCGCAAGATGCCAGTGAAATTTTCGAATGACAGCCGTTCGGCTCACGTCATGCTCTTCAAGGAACACAGCGTCCGCGAAAAGAGCGAACACAAGCCGTCGGGGAGGACGCTATTTGTCGTGAATGTGCCCCCGTACTGCGACGAAAACAGCTTGAAGCGTGTCTTCGGTGACAGTGGCAAGGTGGCTAAAGTGTGGTTACAGAAATCTCCTTCTTCTGGCAAGCCAGCGGAAAACTCATCTTCGGTCTTTCCCAGCGTGCCTCCAGTGGCCGGCTTCAAAGTTGCGTACGTAGTGTTCCACAAAGAGGCATCCATACGGCGAGCGCTAGCCTTGTCCGTATCGGAACCACGTGTGCTGTTCCACGAAGACTGCGACAACGTTGTTGGTGTGGCTAAATGGTGCGCTGAGTACAAGTCGACGTTTATGGACGCCGAAAAAGTGCAAAAGGAAGTGGACACGTACATGACTGACTACGACGCGCGTCTGGAAGAGGAAAAGCAGCGAGCGAAAGCCATGGACGGCGTTCCCGACGAAGAGGGTTGGATCACGGTCACCAAGTACGGCAAGCGACCGGTCATTCCGCGGACCGACGCCGTCAATCAAAAGATATCCAGTGCAGAGAAGAAAAAGCGCTCTCAAAAGGAACTGGTCAATTTTTACTCATTCCAGATTCGTGAATCTAAAATGGAAAGGATCGCCCAGCTTCGGAAGAAGTTCGAAGAGGATAAGCGAAAAATTTCGCTTATGAAAGCATCCAGACGTTTTAGACCCGTCTAGTCTTCGTGAACTGTACTGACAGTGCATGCCAACGTGTCCATAAGTACTGCAGCTGCCGCGAATCATGACAATGTGCCTTGAGAATGCGTATGTTTCAGCTTGTAAAATAAAGTGTACTCTGTGACGTTTTATGCATACCTTCACACCCCATGTAACGTAACAAAATTTACATTCGCTTGTTCCATAAAATTATTAAATTGAAAGTTGCTACATCACTTTCCATTGAAAAGAGCTGATACCGGACAATCATAGACACGTAACCATCACTGTTTGCAAATTTTGAAGTTCATATACATTCAATTTTTTCAGCCGATCAGCTGGCCCAGTAGCTATGGCATTCTGCTGTTAAGCACGAAGTCGGAGGTTCGATTTTCAGCTACATTTCGATGGGAGTGGAATGCAGACATGCACGCGTACTGTGCCTTGGGTGAACACTAAAGAACCCTGCATGGTCGACATTATTTAGTCTGCCATTATGGTGGCTACGAGTTGGTGAGTTGCTTTTGGTTGTAAATACCATAATTTAATATCCAATTTCTCTAAGGTACTTCAGGTTATAGAGAAAAAATTTAAGTAACTGACATGCGAGACTTAATCAACCATGCTGTTCCCAAAAATATCCACTGAGCCTGCACGTTTCGTTGACGTGTTTTTAACTTTGTTTTTCCACCATAAGTATAGAAATTCACCGCTTATTTGGGTGTTTTGGTGACTAGGTCGATTTAGAGTCCTTTGAAAGCAACAAAGAAGCCAAATTTCCTCACTGAGCATGTTGCAAGAAATTGACAGATATGCTGGGGCCGTAATCTGAAACGATCCACTTCGGCAATACTATCGCCTTGACCAACAGCACGTGGTGATTGCTGTTTTAGCAAAATATGATGAGCTGATTGAGCACAGCATCATCCAATTTTGCTCAACCAGCCAATCAGCGCGTGCCTGACGCCGATACTATCGCCGAAGTGGGTTGTTTCAGAATACCTCACCTGTACAACTGGGCACAGTGTGTTTTTCATTTGCAGGTTGCATGCAATCTTCTGGGCTTCCTCCTGCAAAAAAATAATGTGAGCAGCTGTGCATTGTTTTAAGGAAAACTGTAAGTTGCGTTAAAAAGAGAACAGTGCCTGTTTAATATGTCTCCATGCACTAGGAGAGAGTATAATACCGGTGTCACATGTACACTTCTGATCGCGATCGGGGCCTGATCCAGATCAGATTTCTTGATCGCTATCAACATTGGTTGCAGCTACATGGTCCAACGATCCGGATCAAGTTATTATCGTCTGCTGATCGTTGGCAACTCTCAGAACTGCATAATTCCTTGGCTACAAATTCATTTTTGCAAAATATGGTTAAATTTGGATATTTTAATTGTACAGCTTACTATTGCGGATAAAAAGGTTTTTAAACATTCTTTATTGAGCTGCTTTCACTTTTTGTTTTTAGCGTTTTCAGAATACTGCGCTATAGGGTGCAGACGTAAGCTTGCGATCGCAAATGACCGTGTAGCAACACCCAATCCGGATTAAGCTCGATCCAGATGGGCCTGATCGCATTCGGAAGTGTACGTGTGACATCGATATAACTCAACTTTCTAGAAAGCTCCTAGGCATAACTTCAAGTACCGATTCAGTGCAATATCAAGCTACTATATTTACTCGAATATAGATTGACCCCTATATATTGCACTCGGCGACAAAGAAAAAATTATAATTCGAATATAGGTTGGCTGACATCTTTTAAAAAAAACAAGCAAACACGAAACACCTTACTTTATCATAAGCTGAACTACTAAACCTCGCTAGACGATGCCACAAGCAGCATCACCGTCAGAACTGCCAGAGAAGTCATCCTTGTCAGATGCTTCGCAGGTGTCCTTGGCACCCTAAACGACATCATCCTCAGTGCCGTCAAGTGTGTTGGATATGCAGCACTTAACGCCAGTATGGATAGTCTACAGACTACTTTACAGCGGGTGCAATGGGGGAACTGCATTGGCTCGGTACTTTACTAGCTTTGTTCACGAATATAGGTTGATAGCTCATATTGGGTCACATGTTTGGGGAAAAAAAGGTCGACCTATATTCGAATAAATACGGTAGTTACAATTGATGGCTAGTGTAAGTGCTCGCCCCAATTTCACCCCCCTCTTGTATTCATGGAATGAAATTTACGGTATTTAGACACATTTTGGCCGAGATGTGAATATCTCCCCTTTTCTCGACACGAGTACCTTTTTGCCATGCACAGATTGACATAGTAACTTGTCTCTATGTTCGAAATGTAGCATGTATCTCAGTCGAGAATGGCTACTGCAATTTTGAACTACGTACTGTATTCAGTACATAAAAAGCCAAAAAGGGAAATGAAGCATCCTGATCTCCAACACTATCCTACAGAAAAAGTTAACTTGCAGTAAGATGATGTGACCAGACATTATTCTATGATCTTGGGCTAACACTTCTATGTTACCAACATTGTCCTTCAGAGGTGCCTGGTGTTGCAAAACCAGAGAAAATTGGCGCTTCTGTAGAATGTCTTAAAGGCTGTGCATTTTCTCGACAAGCTCTGCAATATGCAACGCCGCTGATAAAACAGTCTATTATCCTTAGGAGAGGGTGCAGTAAACGGTGATGCCTGACATTGCCGAAGTTAAAGACTATTATTAGCTAGTCAATCAATATACATATTGGAGTACACTTCAAATATGTAATAGGGAAAAATAAGATTACTTTTTTTGTGCATTTAGTCTAGTGCAAGAAATAAAACTTTATTATAAATAGACTGTTAATCTTTATGGGAGCTTGAAGAAATGGCCAAATATAAAACATGGTCAAAATTAGGGTAAATAAAGAGTTCATTAAATGAAAAAACAAAATTCCACATTAAGTGTAGAACACATCAAGAAGTTCATTACACTTCATCACTACAGTACTGTGGTGCTGCCCTAAAAAGTGGAATGGACATGTCCCACCATCCATACACCACCAGCTATATGGCAAGCAGAAACTACATGGCACACATCTGAAGACCAGCAGGAAAGTCCCTGGCCTGGCCCAGAACAAATTTTGATGCAGGAAATTGCTATGCAATTTCCATTCGTGCCATCTGCAACACTTTCTCTTTTAGTGTTATGACAGTGTTACAAGAAAGGGAGAAGCCCTGTGCACAGTTATTGTTTGAAAGACTCTCGCAGATATTTATATTCATTCACTCTACAGTTAGACGATGGTGCACAGGAGCCATATCCTTGGACAATCACTTGCAGGGACACTTTTAATTTCGCATCACTAGCACCAAACGCATCTGCATCTACAGGTGATAGTATTCTTGTAGCACAGTGCCAAAACCATTCTCATTCACTGATGCTGATATCTCTGGTGCTAGTCACATGACATCTCATTAAAGTATGCCCAAACGTGATCATCCAAGAATACCACCCCATATCGAGAGGCTGTTGTGACTGCTCTCGCCAAGTGTCTGACTTTCCTGAAAAAAACCAACAAATCACAACTTGCCTTTAACTGTTTTTTACAATCTGCCCTCTGTAGCAATATCAGTGCAACATAAGAATATGAAATGCTGCAGGTAGTACATGTCACACCATCATAAATCAATTTCATGCTTTAACATAACTATCTTCCACATCATGCCAAGAACTTTTAACTGGCATTTCATGGCTATGCGGACTGGCGGGAATAATAAAACAAAATGCACATGAGACAAGATGACTACACACAAGAGAAACAATGAATGACACAGAAAAATATATATCAAATATGCCGTTTTATCCACAAATGCTGCAGTGAGAGTTACTTCCTCAAATGACAATATGCACTTAAAATGGCTACTTGAATTCAAATATCTTCATGTGGCAGTCCGCGCCTCCGCTGATCATGTATTTCTGGAGTGACCAGTCTACGGCGAGCACCTTGTCCTCGTGACCCGTCATGTCATACAGCGGAGCCTTGGGGCTGCGCACGTCCCAGTGCTTCATGAACCCGTCATACGATCCAGAAACAAAGTGGTGAGCCGAGTCTGGGGCCCAGTGTACCGACGACACCCAGCCAAAGTGCGATGAGTAGGTGCACGTGACCATGGCTCCTTCCTTCAGCCTGACATCCCAGAGGCGAATGTGTCTATCTGTATGGGCAGAAATGATCTGATTAGTCAGCCTCGAATAGGAAATATCTAGAAACGCCTTGGAGCCGACCAGCTGCGTCTTCATGCCGCCCAAGTCGACGTCCCAAAGCCGCAGGGTGTGATCCATCGAGCACGTCGCCACCTCTTTGTCGTCGGTCCACTGGACGCCTGTGATGGCTTCATGGTGACCGGAGAGCGTCAGCACGGGAACCCTCGTCTTCGCCTTGCCGTCTATAGTCTTTTGCTTCTTTCGGCTGCCTTCGGATTCGTCGTGCGCTTGGTCGTATTGCGTAGTGCTGGGGTCCGCGCTCCACACCTTGAGCATCTGATCGAAGGAGCCGGTCGCGAAGTTTCTTTTGTCCAAACTAACGTCCACACAATCAACGCTCCTTGCGTGCCCCCGACATATCTGAACCGATTCGATGGCGTTCGTCTCCTTGTTCCACTGCCACAACATCGCCGTCTCGTCGAGAGACGCGCTGACGAAGGTGCACAAGGGTTCCCCTACGGAAACCCATTTCACCGACTTGATCGGGCCCACGTGGCCCGGTATGAGGAGCTTGCGCGAACCACTGTGATCCCAAATGTGCAGGCTGTTGTCGTAGCATCCGGAGAGGATACCGGCGTCCGACGTGTGCACGGCGCTGACCCAGTCGTCGTGAACGAGAGTATCGACGGGCAGCGGCGGAGGACACTTCTCGACATACTCGACAAGAACTACGTTTTCCTGTTGTATTTTGTGTGCTTCCAGATGTTCCTGTAGGGTCTCTCGCAGCAACTCTCCCTCAATCAAGAAGTCGAAAGTTGGCTCCTCATCGTTCTCGGCGTCGTCCGCTGACTCCCGCAGAAGCGTGTTGATCAGAGAGGACAACTGTTCCGGAGTTGTACTGCCGGATATAGAAAACGGAGTGTCTGGCACTGAGTAACGTTCATCCTTGGTGAAAAATTTCGCCTGGATTTCAGCGTTTTCTTCCATCTTCGAGCACGACACCAGCCAAACACAGAAAATCTCGCTCACGATGCGCGCACGCCTTGCCGCGTCTGATGGCGATGGCAGTGATGAATCTGCGGCCACTGCCTCAGCTAGCAGCCGCGCAGAGTAATAGAAAATACAAAACTCCAGGGGCTATAGTACAGCAGCTTGTCGCAACGTGCTTAATCAAGTCGTAATGAGGGGCTTAAAATATTGTTTAACACTGTTTCATAAATACAGTTGTTTTATAGAAGTGCTTATAAGAACTTATTTAGTGGTCAACAGCACACATTAGCATATTGCAAATGTGAGGGTAGCAACACTGATATTTCTTTTTCGGGGATTGTTTTTTCTTTTGTAGGTGTTTTGACTAAAAAGGAATTCGGTAAGTGGTAAGCTCTCCGTGTAGGAAACTATATTATTCTTGTGTGTTGCTTCGCTGTGAAGCTGAGCGGCGCAAGTTTATTTGGGTACCGTGCTGTTTATCCGCTGCGCCGCCACTGAATGGTGAACTTAACGACGGAAAAGGATGTCCCCTAGGTAGCACAGGGTGGGATGCGAGATGCTATTTCTTTTTTTTTCTTGTTTGTGTACTCGTGCATGTTTATCGTAATATGCATGTCTTTTGCTGCGAGCACGAACGGCGCGTTTGTAGCCAGAAAGCAGAAAATAATCGTGCGGCTTCATTCACGGTCTAACCGTTCCCTGTCTTCTTTTTTTTCCTCCCTTCCTTCGCAACGCTCGGCTCCCAAGGTTTCTTAAATGCCCGTCGCCGGAAACTACACATTTCGGCTATATGAATTCCTCTTCACGGGTATCGCTCGTTTACTGAAGCACTTCGATGTCATGTCTGGTAAGGCGAGTCTTTGAAGCAAGATCTTTGCTGTTCCTACTGAATGATTTTTCTTCTCTCCGCACAGTTCAATTGCCGCTGTAGAAGTTCACACAACGAAGTCGCATCAGTGGAAGACAACCATACAAATGACGAGTCACTTTATCAACACCTGGTGCGTTTTTATGCTTTTGCTTCGTCGATTGTGCAGCTTCAACTGACTCCTGTAAAAAAAGAAAAAAAAAAGTACGACGCTATTTCGCGCAACTGCCGGTTTCCCGTGCAATTTCGAAAGCATCTGATGTGGAAAAGCGTTCGATCAGCGAACGAACTGTGGTTCGTGCGATTCGGTTAGGTGTTGCGTGAAGTGTTTTTAAAACGGTATTAATCCTCCGTGCTTCGACCGTAGTCGCTTTTAACGCTTTTTGAAATATCTTGCAATTTTTGATCTTGCTCTACAAATGTGTAGTGAGCGACTGGGATTAGTGCCCATTTTTGTGTGTGCATTTAATGTACTGAGTACGCTTCTTTAACATTTCTTGAGCTTCCCTTCTTTCATTGCAGCATTTATGCATGATGCAGTCACGCTTTTTTAAAAGCCTGTAGACACTTC
This sequence comes from Dermacentor silvarum, assembly GCF_013339745.2. Taxonomy (NCBI): domain Eukaryota; kingdom Metazoa; phylum Arthropoda; class Arachnida; order Ixodida; family Ixodidae; genus Dermacentor; species Dermacentor silvarum. The sequence continues at coordinate 125,520,699 of NC_051159.1, forward strand.
CACTGCACTGTTGTGTTCATTGCAATTGGCTAATTGTTGAGCGCTTAACATTCCCGCTTGTAAACACATGGTGTTCCATTCGTCGTATGAGGAAGAGAGCCTAGGCTTAAATGCACTCTGCTAAATCATTAGGTTTATGACAATTGATTTGATAGCTCATTCTGCGATTGCTCATCCGTGTGCCATGATGCTGCACTTGTTTTCCGTGACACCTACACAGCAGGCTTTTTTCATTGTAAATGCTGAGCATGGTTTTATGCAATCTTATTGACTGCATAGTCTGCCAATCAAACGATCATCTCTCAGAATGCTGGAATTTTTTTTTCCAGTGTATATCTGACACTTCTTGAACGTTTAGGCAATTTCCAAGCAAAATGCAGCTTATTAGATTGTAACTTAGGCGAAATTTTTTAATGCTCACATTGCCAAAAGTGAGTGTAAATTTATGCGCATTGAGGCAGTTCCAGTCAGTAGAGATTTGACTGAAGCGTATTGTTAAGCATGTGTGTAGAGGTGCTGAATAAAAATGCACTTACTAGTGTGACTGCTATGCGAGAGTAAAATGCAGTACAAGTTGTCAATACTATATTTAGCTGCCAAAGAGTATTGCTGTGACATCTGTGATTGATGAGTGCTACTTAAGACGCGACAGTGAATGTGATGGTGCAGCATTCCCATTTCCTCCTTTGTCTCTCTTCCCTCTCTGGTTTGCCTCAGTGTTGCTCAAGCCTGCTGTTCTCCTTCGCCTTTAAGTTCTTGTAAGTTGCGCGCTGCTCCTCCTTTTTGCCTGTTTTTGTTCTTTTTTTTTTTTTTTTGGCTGTTATCCTACAGTTCTTGCCTGCTTGGAACAGTGTTAAGGTCTAAGGGCTGCCATCTATGCCTTGCTTGTAGCCAACTTCCTTCAGATGTCTTGCACACAAAACACGGGCTTTATTCTAAATCTAATCACTATTTGGCATCTAGATTTCACAGTGCTTAAATTGGCTCAACTAGCAAATCTATAATGAAAGCAGCAGCAGGAAAACAAAGAGAACAAAAACTTGAGAAATGGCCATATTAGAGGCATATGCAAATGCTAATTTCTCATACAAGTGCGCACATTGTTCAGCAAAACTAAAGGAACGCAGTTCCAAAAAATAAGAGACTGTTAGCTTGATGTGGGAACATTATCATTATGACACTGCCACCATTCTCAGATACAAAAGAAAATAACAGTGGCATCTGTGACATCTGGTGAGACTGCCTTTGGCCAGTGCATGCTGAACTTTTAGTGCAGTTTGCAGCTTCATTCTGCTTATATGCCAACTTGATGGCTTGGACAGTCGTGTTACCTCGTTACAGGTGCCACCAGCATGAATTGAAATGCGGAGAACAAACTGATCTGGGATCACTTGTGATGCATAATTACATCGTAGTGTAATGTGCAATCACTCCATAGCCGGTTTATAAGCATGGTGTAGTCCTAAACTTACGTGTTGGGGCCTAAATTAAGCCACTGTTACAAATTCAGGCAAACCTGGAAAGGCAACAGTATGCTCTAGTCATTTTTACTTGTTCACTTTACAATTTATGCTGATGGTATGTTTGCCTATCTACTGCAAAAAGAGTCATGCAACGTCCCAAATGCATCTTGGCTGAACATAGACTTCCAAGAGCACTCCAGCAGTAATGCAGTTAATGCAATTATGTGCATGCCATGCCAATCCTTTGTAGCAGCACATGAAGGTTGAGCTTATCAACCATATGAGCTGTAGACATGTAGCAAGTTCAAAGATTGATTGTTCTTTGCTGTAGCTGCACATCTTGTCGAACGATACGTTAAGCAGTCATACTATCGTTTCAGAATAAAGCCTTGGGCCTGATATTGTAGCGATGCCTTCCGCTCAGTTCTAGGCCTCTCTTATTATCCACCATTCTCAGCCAGCTGATCCTTTTAATGTTGCGGGTGGCCCATCGCTCTGACCACTGACAAATCGCGAAAACGAATATCATTGAAAAAAGCATTGCTACTAAATCGCAGCCCAGAGCAGTAGTGCAATATTTCAGCTAAGCATTAGTATACCTTTTGCTGGGGGCTAAGCTTTCAGCTAAAATTCCTGCTTTTGACTTCACTTGTAAATGTTGCCTTCTGCATAGTCGCTTGGGGTGAAAATGTACAGTGGCTAAATGCTCTACAAAAAATTTGAGGCAAAAGTCATTTCAATTTGACATTTGTTCTGCATTGCTGCATTTGCTTCTACCTTGGCCACCTGGAGGCTGCATACACATTTCTTCTGTGATACTGCTTGAAATACCTTAACGTTAACACTTCTGGTGTCTCGGAGTTAAAAATTTAATTAAACTTGATGAGAAGAACCAATGGAACGGGGTGGACTCAATTTTTAATGATGTAACAATTATACAAAAATACAGAATCGCATTTGTTTAACAACTTTTCGTTCTGGTTCTATAAATTTTTTTTAAAAGGTGGCCATATTTTCAAAGTTTTACCTTAGTTTGATTTGGTGTTGCACACCACGTGTTTGCACTTTTCGAGCTCTTCAGTGGTAGTCAAGGCTGTTACAGCTGCTTCTGTTGCTTTTGAATTCTTCTGGTTGTGTGCACAGCTCCCAGCAAATTGTCAATAAAGTGAGAGAATTATGTTCTGCACAGTGCATACTGTCCACTAAAAGTCGCTTGGTCAGGACAATATGTTTCTTTGTAAGCAGGTGCCCAATTGGCAGGCCACCGTTGTTCACACTGCCCTCTATGCAGTTAGTATGGCATCTGCATTGAGTGAAAGGCCTTGCAAGATAGTAAAGCATGCTTTCACTAGGCACGTCAGTGACTGATGAGGCTTATCTGGCATAGGGTCAAGTAGCAGATAAAGAGAAGAAGCCATGAAGGCTGGTCAAGAGCAAACAGTGGCAGCCGGCTCATGGGGAAACATGCTGAAAGCAAATTGTCTCGAACTAGTGGTCCATGGTAGTCAGCAGACAGCGCGTATGAAATTTTGAGTGCCCCGTGCATTACTTGCGGCATATTAACTGTAGCAGGTGATGTAATGTCTGACAGATAATACTAGGTGCAGTCTGTGGTTGCCCTTTTGTCATATCAGTTGACCATCTTTTCATTGTGTAAAGCAATAGTGGATGTAATCTGCAAATTTAAGTTTGCTTGTCAAGAGAAAATCTCAAGCTGAATTAAATGCCGAACTAAAAATGCTCAAGGAGCAAACGCATGTTTAGTCCTGAAGTCTTTTTTCAGTGTCGTATCTTTAATGCATAGTTACGAGCTAGTCTAAATTTCATTCCTGTTTACTGTGCAAGAGGCATATTGCTGCAAGCAAACTTCTTTCTTTGAAATGTTGGTGGCACAGTTAATGAAAGGATGTCTTACTGTAAGCGCTCTTTCTTAAACTAACTGCACGTGCACGAACCGGCCCAAACTAATGCTCTGTCGATGAAATGTCGGATGCTGATGTGCCACGTAGACACTGAAAGTACTACAGTAAGCTAGACAGACATTTCTTTTTACATATTGATAAGCTGCTGCATGTCTAGAGTTCGGACAGTCAATTGCAATCTGATTTCTCGCACCAGCACTTTGCACTAACAAGCCTATTAGGTTAGGAATGTCACTCAAAAAGTAATGGAACAGGAAGCTATCTAGATAATCTCTTGGTCCCTGCTCATGTGCTGTGTGGCCTGATGTTCTCATTCCTTGTTTCTCTCCAGTCCGAAGCCTCTAATTTCTCCGAGGCAATCCCACTCATGCAGAAGGATCCGGACATGATCAAGTATGAAGCTAGTGTAGACAACTATGAACTTCTTTCTGTGATTGGTGAGTGTTGAACCGTGGAAGCCTCTTTTTCAAGCAGAAACACAATCTAACCATAGACCTCAAAATACACTTTTATACATAATTTATTTGCTTCAAAAAATTTTAGTCCTGAGTCACTGTGCCATGTTTTGCTTGTTTTACACTAGTTTTATTGTTTACTTCTTAAAGAACAAGGGCTGACATGAAGCATTTGTACCTCCTGCACTCCTTATGAGTCGTTAACTACCAATCGTGACTGCAGTACTGGTGACATTGGAGCACGAATAGAATGGTTTGGTGCATTTGGCTTGGCTTAGCCATATTGGCTTTAGCTTGGTAGTGTCACATCACATGGATGTTTTGATTCACACGGGCGTTTGGGAGGCCTTCCAACTAATAGTCCATTGACTCAAAGGTGAAGTTCGAGTTGCTACACAGGCGATTTCGAAGGCCGCCGAGTCAATAGCCTATCGAGTCAATGGAGTGCCCTACAACTCCATCGAAACCCCGATGGCCTTTGAGCAACGGAAGCGGAAACAGCGCCAATGGGCCCTCTCGGTCACAGTGTGCTCGTACTCAAGAATAGAAAGAAAAAATCAAACCAAATGTTTTCAAAAATAGTATATACGAGTGTTATTATTTATTTAATAAAGTATTTGTGCCAGTTGAAATGTGCGAACTGTGCATGCTCTTGACGACAGCGACGTGCTTGTGTTCATCGTGCCACAGTTTCGCTACTCAATACTTAAAAAATAAACATATATTTATAACAATGTATAAACAACTTATTAAAATACATTTCTGTGCTTTTGAGTGGATTTAATATTACTTAACGTTTGGTGACAAGAAAACGACACTAAAGATCCACAGCTCTACACAGTTTTTGCAAGGAGCGCCTGAACCACTCAACGACTTTTCAAGAGTGCCGTGTAGCACCGCCACAACTTCTTTGAGTCGATAGAGTTGTGGCGTTTCGACGGCTGCGACTGGAAGGCCATCCAAGCGTGCCCGTGTGATACGGGTATAACACTGAATGCACGATGCTGTTATGCTTTCGATGAACAAAGCTTTTATGAGCATGCCCATCCCTTTGTGCCATGAATCCCGGCTTCTTGCTGTGCCGTTTTGAATTAGCGGCTATTTTTTGTGTGTGGGTACTTTTCTTTTTCTCCCTCTCTGTCTCTCTCTCCTCATGCTGGCTTCTGGTAGACATGTGCTGGTGGACTGATGCTTGTATGTGGTCACTGCTTCAGGCTCGGCTTTCCACTCACTGGTTGCTAGCATGAAGTTGGGAAGTTGTGTACTGTCGTGTCAGGGGGGGGGGGGGCTCTCTATCAGTCTTTAAGCAGCAATATTTACTTTTCCTCAGGGAGAGGACTTTATAGTACTGCGGTGGTGTCCCTTGTTAAGCACATTCCATCTGGTCATCGATTGGCTGTGAAGCGAACAAACCTGGAAGCATTGAGTGGGACCTTCGAGCAAGTGCAAGTGAGTGCAGCTGCAATTATTTCTCAAAGCTTAAACTAAGTGTTTTATGTTTCCGAGTCTCCTGAAGTGTAGAATAAAAATAATTGTTCATGGGATGTTATGTCCCAAAGGTGTAATTCTGCTGTGTGTAGTGGCGTTTTGGAGGCCTGTGGCTTAACCTTAGCTGCCAGAGTTACTGAAATGTGCGCTTAAACACAAGTGTTTTTTGTACTTTGAGTGAAGCTACCATGGCTGAAAAATGAACCCCCAAACTCATGCCGAGAGGCAGAACACCACAGTCACTAAACCACCAGGGTATTTATGTCACTAAAGAAATTGAAGACTCTCTTCTACCCCTTACATGTGAAGTTGCAGGTATCAGCCTGTAACGGAGATGTTTGATAACTGCAGCATGGCTTGTCAGGCCTTAACACACACTAAAGTGGCAATGTTCATTTCTTCTGTAATGGCATCATCTTGAGAAGCAGTATTTGTTGCTTCCCAAGATGATGTCATTAATGTCATGTGAAATAGTATCTTGCTGAAAAAAATAACTTTTTTTTTTTTCATTTGGTGCCAGATTTTCATTCGGAATTGTTTCTTTGATGAGACAAGCGGAATGTGTGCAAATGTGTTACTGAATTCTGATTTATACGGTAGCACAAGTTAACATTGCGCTCCTTTTTTTTTATTTTCTTTCTTGATTTCTTCTAGCATGAAATATTTGTGGTCCGCCAACTAAGGCATGAAAACGTTATTCCATATTTTTGCACACTAGTGAAAGGCAATGAACTATGGGCTGTGATGCCACTCTTGACATATGGTGAGTGCACAATTTTCTTCCCACAAATACATTTTGGAAGAGAGAATGAAATTACAAATCTTGTTTTTCTTTACTGTTGTCTTTCCGCAGGGTCAGTCAGGGATATCCTAAATACTCACTTTCCTTCAGGCTTGCCAGAGCATGCGGTGTCCTTCATATTGAAGGACCTAGTAATAGCACTTCACTACATTCACACGAAAGGCTACATACACAGGTAAGCACCTCCGCTCGGCACTCCATATAATGTACTTCGCACTGGTTACTAGCATCAGAAATTAAAGTGCCCTGCTGGACGGTTTCACTGCTGTGTGTTGTGTCTTACCGTTAAACCGCACCACAGTTCTATGTGAGAAACCGTGAAGCGGCAATATAACATACAAAATATAGTGACATCGGATTTTTCAGACTGCCTAGGGGCTGCGAAAACATCCAAAAAATCGGGCCGTCCGAAAAAATGAACGCATGCCTTTTACTGCCCCCAAGGGCTCAAATCGCCACAGGTACGTCCGAAATAGCTTTGAAGGCATTTCAGTACACATCGGTGTATCAATGCTCGTACTGTGACAGGAGACGGCGGGTGCACGCGTTTATACATACTGTGTCCCATGACAATTGCCCCTTCCCACTCTTGGTATGCTTCACCGCGTAACATTCCTGTAGTGAGACGAAGCAGGCTTGACCTTTGGCAGCCGGTATTGTGCAACACGTTGTGCTTTCCAAGCTTCGAAGCCATTGGCGAGGATTACAGAGGCGGAGTCAGCTGCATTGCTAACAGGCTAACAGTGGCAAATTCTTTCAATAAAAAAACATGGCACCGAACAGCAACAAGCTTGGCAGCGAACATCGAAGCTGGTAGGCCTAGCATTGCTGCAGTGGTGGCTATGGCTGCCAGCTAATCCGCGTGCGAGAGCACCTGTTCGAGGCGGCGAGATAATCAAAATGGCGGCAGTGGTGGCTTTGATAACACCGTTTCGGACCTGCGGTCATGGGAAAAAGTCCGGAAAATTAGATGGTCGTGGGTTCTTGCGTCCAACATTTCAGGCTTTCTTATACACTGATACTATGTACGTGGCGGTGCTGCGAAGGCATCCGAATTATTGGGCATGTCCGAAAAATCGGGCGTCCGGAAAATCAGTCGTTGACTTTAAGATTGTTTTGGTATACAGTAAAACCCCGCTGATACGATCACGGCTGGTACGAATTTCGGTGTGATACAAATTCGTAACATTCCCCGGCTGAAATACATTGCTCTTAATACGAAAAACATCGGGCTGTTACGAATGCATTGCCGCACCGCTGTGGATCATACGAACGCGTGAGCAACAGTGGCAACTGCGGCCGAGCCAGCGAAGCGACTGGCACAGGCAAGCTGGCGCAGCGGTATCTGGGCGGGATCCATAGTCGCCAAGCAACCGGCTACGTCACGTGGCTGCGCAATCTCTCATTAGTCCCCACGTCGAGTAGACCGGACCACATCACAGCCTAGCAGATGCTTTGACCAGCAAGAAAGAAGACGAGGGCCGCTGCAGCAACGACAACCGCTGCAGCAGCCACGATGGTCAAAACGCTCCCTGCACTCGAAGTGCTGAGGCGTTCAGTAGCGTGCGAAAACATTCGTGAGATCACGTGCGCGCACTTTTACGCCTTCCAGAAGGCAATCATTGACGATTTGGGCAAGAAGAAAACGCGCACGGGTGGTAGAACCCCGTCGATACGTTATTCAAGGGACTGCGCAAAAAAAAAAAAAAAGTTGCTGTAACGCGAGGCAACGATTGCGATAGAAAATTAGTAGACAGCTGTACGAAATAAGGATACTTGTTTTATCGGCCGTATAAACTAGTAAACATTCGCTTACTAACTAAATTAACAAGCACAGTGTCACTCGCACAGGTAAATGCGAACCCATCTCGCTCGATGACCGCGAGAGTTTGCTGTCAAAACACTGGTGTAAGGAAGCGCGGCAGCAGCGGCTATCTTTGCTTCAACGCGAACTAAACGACAAAAGCACAGCGCGTACTAAGGTATCCAGCACTAGGCGCACTTTTTCAACATCGCAGATCAGTTTAAAGGTGAGGCCCGCACGGGTGCACACTTTGCGCACGTCGCAGATCGCTTTCAAAATACGGTCATGTGATACGGTGCCGGCACGGCCGCACCGTATCGGCAACAAGCCGGCCACTTGTTGTAACGTACAAGCTGGCTGCACTGCTAAATTTACGTGACCGCCACATTCAAACGCAACGTAAGTTGCAGGAAAATTACAGAGAGAGAGAGATAAGTTTAATGATGTGAAATGCAGAGAGGTCGGCCTGAGGTAAATTCCAGATTGACGATGTCTCAAGGGGAACTTTATACGTGGAAGTAAATGTAGGATTTAGGTCAGGACCGCGAAAACGTGACATAGCAGCCGGGAAAATGCAGCACCAAGGAACGTATCAATGGGGTTCCACTATTAGGAATTTTTTCTGCTAAAAATAAATTCATTTTTTCTTGGTTTTATGTGTGTTTTGATGATACGAATTTTGGGTGATATGAATATTTCACGCGACCCCGCGAAATTCGTATCACCAAGGTCCTACTGTACAGAAAAACCTCGGTATGTTAGATGGGGAGCTGAAATTGCAGTAGAACCTTGTTGACATGTTCTTGTTTAGTATGATTTGCTAGTACCAATGTTCCCAATCGAGAACACTAAAAATGACCTCATTCAGTTATGCTTCTTTTTTACCATTAATGCTCTCCCGAAAAACATGATTTTTCAGCATCGCCGTTGAGTACATTGTGAAACCGTGATCGTATCATATGTTTTTCGATTGCCAGAGCCCCTGTGAAAGTACAGACGCGAGGCACATTAGATCGAGGGCAGTTGCCGTCCACTGACAGCTTCCCTGCAGTATTTGCCCACCCATGTCACAGGGAAATGCCAGCACGCAGTCAGTTTCCTCGTCTGGTATCGGCAAATCCTCTCTTGGGTCATCACATATCGCTCTTGTTACACTTGCATTGGCCTGTTCGAAAGCTGTGGCAGTGGTGCCGAGGAAGCACAAACTTTTTTCCCTCAAGGAAAAGCTGAATATACTACTGGTCATCGATAGAACACAAAGAGAAAGCGCGTACACATCACATGTGAGCTTGAACTTCTGGCATCAACTGTCAGCATGCGTAGCCCGCGCACCCTGTCTTTGGCCACGAGATCTGCTGCAGATGCAAGGCCAACCATGCAACGGCAAGTCGAGCAGGCTAGTGGCTTAATGTCGCTGGCCAAGAAGGCTGGTGGTCATTCCACGCGCTAAATGTTAAAAGGGACTGACAACTGGCCAGAATGTGTTGTGAGACGTTGATGGAAATGAAATGAACATTATTAATAGTGATAGACTACAGCACACTGTTCGTGATTTAATTAGGAATTATAATTTTAAATCGGCAAAGAAAGTTTAGAAAACCAGTATGTGGCATGCCTGGCAGTAAAATCTTGCTAGTTCGGATGCAGTATATGAAATTACTGTACGCAAGTCGGCTGTTATTAAGTACCGCATTTGTATTGCTTAAAATGAAATTTGTATATTATTAGGCTTTTGCGCTTTATTCTATGCGTGTTACGAAGTAAAGAAAGCCCGCGCTAACCGGCGGCACACGTGATTGCTGTTAGATGCGCGCAAATTTCTGAGCACGCATGTGAGCTAAAATCCTTTGTTCCAGCTCATTTAGACCTTCGATAGACACGTGCTTTGAAAATCAAAAGCCCACACGTGGCTACAACACACTGAACTAGCGTATCACATGTATAAGCGTCGTTTTACTATAGAAAACTTAACTTGGCTTGGCTAAAAAACACCCTTGACTTGTTAATGACATAAGCTGTTGGACAGGAAACCACGAAAGCACGTAGCTATTATTGTAGAAGTAATTTAACACTTTGGAATGCATGAATTGCTGGAACATCAGCTTGATAAATAATATATTACTTTCTCCCAGCTAAGACTGCATTTGTCGTCTGCCTCCCACCAATGGCCAGCGTATAATTGCTATCGCACTCACCTATAACTGTTTACAGCATGCTTTCCGTGAACGACTACATCCTCACTGCAGATCAAGAAATCATTATAAAAAATGTTCCACGGCGTTTTCCATGTTACCACTGCATGATTCAACACTCCGACTGCTAAGCTTGCCATTCCATTTAAAAAATGAGTACCATAAAAATTGGTTTTCTGTCCCCTTAAAAAGGTCACATGATCATGCCTACGCTGCCCTCACACTAAGTGTTGAAGGTCATGCTTTGGCCACTGCAAGTGCCAGTACAAAAGGCAAACATGCAAGGTCAACCCGAGAAAGCTGACGGCTGGTCACATGATCAGGTCATGATGCAGGTCACATGATCTGCTGAGTTTTCGAGATGTGCAGGGGTGGGGGGACTCCAGCGCCAATTGCGCCATTTTGATACAAATGCAAATTCCTGTGCCAAACTGGGCTAAACACAGAAAATTGAGCGAAATTGCGCCATGCTGGGCCAGAACGACTTCGGCCTGTGTGCTCCTCTGGTAGTGGCCCCGAACAGCGAGCGGACTCGTTCTCCGAAACACAATGCACCCGTTCACATTCCGCACAACACGCAACGGCGCTTCCCGCACAGTTTCTCGTTATTTTCACGCTTACAACACTGGAACTTCCGGCTCTTCAGGCAAGTGCTGTCAGAACTGCCAGGTCGGCTGTATTTAGTGTGTGCTAGCGCGGCGCTCCCTAGCTGAGGCCCTAAACAACAAAAAGAAGGCTGAGGGCGCTGCGGGCGAACTAGATATTAGGGAGGCGTGTGCTGCAGCGGGTTCAGCGGGCAGGCATACCTTTCCCCAGGGCCAGGTATAACGTAAAGCTAGTCCAATCTGTTTTGAAGCCCATATGGGCGAGGCTTGAGCCATTTTGACCTATCTGAGGGGCTTATAGCGAATTTGGAATAAAAAGTCGCACTTTCGCCCGGAAGGCAAAGCATCGATTGCAAATTAGTAGACAGCTATACAAAGTAAGGGCAGTAGTTTTATCAGTCGTATAAACTTATAACACTCTCTCACGAACTAAATTAACAAGCATGGCGTCACGCGCGTACAAGCAAACATGAACACATCTCAATCGATAACCGCGGAAACTCGCTGTCAAAACGCTGGAGTGAGGAAGCGCGGCTGCAGCAGCGAGCAAATTTACTTTCGTGCTGCCTCTTGCTTTAACGTGAAGTAAGCGGCAAAAACAACGCACACGAAGCTATCAGCACTCGCACTCTGTCCCCATTGCAGATCGCTTTCAAAATAGGGCCCGCGTGGCCGTGCCATACGCAGCAGGTGCTGGAGTAGAACCCATCGCTCCCCTCCCCCCGTTGTCTTGCGCGCAGTGGAAGACGACGTGCTTCCTATCCACTTTCCTTCCTTGCGCGTGCGAGATTGAGCCACCATCGTCGGCTCATCCTCGCATGCATGCTTTCAGTCACACATTCGGCGAGTGGGGACGATGTTATTGCCCCCTAGACTTCATAGGAACATCACGGCGACGCCAATGGCAGAAATGTGCCTGGAGTTTCCATCTAACTTCTATTGTAATATAAAAACAGATTAAATTCATTTTACGTTATACCAGCCCAGGGTTGATTGCGGCTCTCAGGGTCTGTGGTGACATATGGTGACCCAGAAATTATGTTACTGCGTCGACTGGACCGCATAATTTGAGAACATTTTCCATATCATCATGAGCTTTGACGTGGCAATATATTGTTCGATTGTGCTGCCACTGATCTTTTGGACATTACAGGAAAGCATGCACCATGCAGCCGCTCGACCCACTCTTCCATATTCTAGTACGCTATACCTACAAAGCATGCTTCTACAACGCGCTTGGTGTTGGTTTGCTCTGCGTTTCGTCGTGTTTTGGAAGTGCGCTGCATTATTCCGCCAAAATTCAAATTGGCCTGCTCCAAACTCCATCAAAATGAAATTTTATCGCCTCTAAATTGCTCCAAAATGCAATTTTGTCTGCTCCAAAAATTCCTCCAAAATGACTTTGGGCAGTCCCACTCCTGGATGTGGCACAGTTGAAATGGTGAAACTGAGTGACAGCATGTAAAGTTCACTTTGGGACAAGCATGTGCATTCCCTGCTCACACAATGCATGCTACTCAGTCATCAGCTTACTGCCTAGATAGAGCAGGATCAGGTCACGGAGTTCCTGCAATCTCCAGTGGTGTGCACTGGTACAAAACGGAAAGATAGCTGTTGTCCGACTGCTCGATTCTGCTGCTTGAGCTAATTGAGTAGGGAATAACATCTCGGGCATACCTTAGGCAACTCCAGCAGAGGAATGCTAAAGACAAACACTAAATCAATTTAGACTGATTAAGTTTTCTCTCATTTTTTTTTAATTTCGTGGTAATATGTAGATTTAACAGAAGAGCAAATGAAGGTCATACATGCAGTTGTATTTTCTGAATTTTGCACCAGAAACCCTGGTCGTCGGCGTGATGTTGTGGATTTCAATTTTTTTTTTCATATTTGGGCTTTTGTTGCTCATTAAAGTTCTCAAAACTTGCCACTTTCAGTCTTTGGCTCTGATAGATCATGTTGTAGTCCATCTCTACCGGTAAAAGGGAAAGTAGTCCTGCGCAGACACTGTTAAAATCCATGACGTCACGGCAAGTTGCTGCAAGAACTTCAAGGCAGTGTTGCGACCTGAATTTCATTTTTGCATCTTTCCCAGCTTGCCAAGCCTTCTTTCACAGCAAGAGTGTTTCTGTGTGTTTTTTTTTATTGTATTGTATTGTATTAGGGTAGTGTACCAATACAGTTCAACCTATTTTTCTCTTTAGTGTCCCTTTAAAGGTACTTGTTTTTGAAGAATATTTGTCCCAAGCACATTCAAAACCTGCTGGCAGTGTAGCTTTTGTGACCTACTGCTTGGCTATTACTTCCTGCAGGAGTGTCAAGGCAAGCCACTTACTTCTGTCAAGCAAGGGCAAAGTGATGCTGTCGGGTTTTCGCTACTGCTGCTGTGTCGTAGAGAGTGGCCGGTGGCGTCCAAAGATACATGCCTTTCCACAGCATGCCATCCAGAACCTCAATTGGCTAGGCCCTGAGGTCCTAGAGCAGGTAAGGGCAATTTCTTTTTCCCAACGCATGCTTTGCACACGGGATGCCAAGCAGGTCTCCCACTGCGAAGAGACCCAAGCTTGTTGGCAGGAGTTCAAGTAAATAGAGAAGCCAGTCTGGCTTATAGCATGGTATACTAATAAACAGACCATGAACTGCTGTTCAACCATTCTGCTTTCACTAAATGCACTGCAAGCGTGCCTGTACTGCATGACCTCAGAAATAATGGCACACCACTTGCTTACAGTATGTGCCTCTTGGACAGACACAATGTCTTGAACACAAGCCAAAATGCACCGAAGCTGGATTCATTCTGCTGTGCAAATTTTTGTGCCGTCCAGAGCATGGCTAGTTGAAAGCAGGCTTGAGAACACTAGTCAGCTTTGACTTAGTAAATTGAAGGCATGTGCCAGCAGTCACCCAAACTGCCACAGCTGAGGCTATTAAGACGCATGCTGTGTTTTGCCCAACAACTTCGCAATAAATGTGGAAAGCATCAGCTGATATGATACTACAGCTTGGACGAAAGCTGCCCCAGGAACACACCGATGACACTTGTACCCAGATATGGTGAACTTTTGTTAGGTCACCCTGGTTTGGGTAGTCAGTTCGACGTAGAAGCTTAAAATTTAATGAAGTGGCTGAAAAACACATGCACCAAAAGTAGATTGATCAAATTAGTGGAAGTCAACCGTATTTAGCGAAGCTCTTCACGGGTGGATTACTTTTAGACCAGTGATTTTTCTCAAAGTGTGCTATACTATTTGCACAAGTGTACTGAATAAGTTTAGTTCAAGACGTGAAGTGGACTTTGTACATGCTCGTGGCACCTCTTGTTCTGTGGCAATGGGACTCAGAGTTGCACCGCTTGCGCGCGACACAGAACCTGATGGGGTACAACTTCAAGTCTGACATCTACAGCGTGGGCGTGACTGCTCTGGAGCTGGCCAATGGCGTGGCTCCCTTTGCAGACATGGCGCCCACACAAGTGCTGCTGGCCAAGATCCAGGGCTGTGTGCCAAAGCTGTCCAGCACCGCTGTCTGCGACGGGCCCACACACAAGCCGAGTTCAAGCCAAGGTATTAATAAGGTTGATGCATCAGTGAGGGTTCCTCGTGAGCTCTACCATAGCCTCCTGTATGTTCACAATGCCTACCCAGTCTTTCCGCTGTGCATTTTGTGAACGCTTCTTTTGGTTCCTGAAGATGTTAATAATCTATACTCTCGCATTCGTGAGCTTTTTGCATGGTAGGATCACCATGTCACTTCGGCAGGCAGATTTGAACCACTAACAAGTCACCGATAGTCTAACGTAAAAGCTATTGTCATCATTGTTTAGCACCAGTTAGAATACAGTGTAGACCGCTTATAACGTAAGTCACCGGAGTCACGAATATCCACATTATAAGCGGTACCGCACTATAACCAAAACAACGATTTTATTGCGATAGCAATTCAGGCTCATTTCTAGCTGCCGTAGCTGTCGCCGCGAGGTTTCCTATAAAGTCCAAGGGTGATAAAATCGTCACCGTATGCTGTATGTGCGACTGAAAGCACGCGAGGGTGAGCCGGTGATCGCGTCTCAATCGCGCACACGCAAGGGAGGAAAGCGGGAAGGAAGCGCGCTGTCTTCCGTCGCGCACAAGGCTCGGATGAGGGGAAGGGAAGGGGGGGGGGGTGCGTTTACTCTGAGCGCACACGCCCGCCCGCAGGGGCCGCCGGATCGTGAAAGCCATCTGCGACGGGGTCACAGTCCCCCGTGCACTGTGTTGCACTGCGTGACACCATGCTTGTTAATGCGCAGAGAGCCGTGGCGACGGACGTGCTTTCGAGCGCTCCCGCTATTACGTCATTTCTACCCGCACCCCGTGAGGAATGCTGGGATCCGTGGCCAAGCGCGGCTTGGTGCGCCGGGCGAAAAATATGAACGGAGCTATTCACGCACCAGCAACGTTGGAACACGCCCAATGGCGCGATACACGCCAGTTGTTCGCCATCGTGACGTTGCAAAGCTCGACATGCGCACTCGCGTTACGTTGGAGTATATCTGCGTAGTATATTGGAGTATATCAGTTGACTGCCAAACTTCCAGGCAGCTGCACTGTAACCGGTATTTCATCTCCCGCAACAGCACTATAAGCGATACGTGTATACATGGAGTGCTATGGGAAAATCAACGGGAGTCTGAAACAACCGTACTATATCCGGTCCTGCACTATAAGCGGTTACGTTATAAGTGGTCTATACTGTAGTTACACAAATGTCAGTCGCCTCCCTCCCCTCTCTCTCTCTCTCTCTATAATTATCGTTATCTTTAACTAATTCAACCGTCTCCCAAAATGTATATGAAAAGATAACCTGCAAATTACATTGCTAGCTCAAATAAGCTGGGTTTCTGAACATGTTTAGATAAACTGTTATACAGTAAAAGCTCGATGATACGATCACGGCTAATACGAATTTCCGGATGATACGAATTTTTCTGTGGTCCCGGCCGAGCCCCATTACTTTGCAACGTGCTAGAGAACGGTTGTTACGAATCGATTTTCAGCCTGCGTCGGTTGATACGAATAAACGCCGCCCCACCGACGGCCGCGAAAGAGAACAGCGCGGAGGCACGCGCTTTCCCTCCTTCTCTTTTGGTGCGGAGGCGCAGCGCCGGAAAGCGCGGACTCCGCGAGTGGGCGCGAAGAGTTTGAAGCGGTGGCGCTTTTGGTGCTTTTGTACTTCTCCTCCTTTTCTGCGAGCCGTTAGATGGAGTGGCTGCTGCGCTTCGGGCCGCGTTCTTCGTGTTTGTGCCATTTTGCCTAGTCACAGCGAGCTATGTCTCGCAAGCGGAAAGCACTCTCCTTTAAAGAGAAATTAGACATTCTTCGAAAGGTCGATGAGGATCCCAAGAGGAAGCGGACGGAGTTGGCTAAGGAGCTAGGCCTTGCAACGTCAACACTGAGCACAATTGTTGCACAGCGTGCAACAATTGAAAAACGTGCACTATCATGAAAAACGTGCTTTCGTTCAACGTCAACGCGAAGCAAGTGAATTCGAACGCGCTTATTTCGAACATACCGCGCACCGACAATGCTCTTAGCAGCGCGCAAAATCACGCGGCGGCGCCTCCGACCGGCATTGCTCCGACACCGCCATAGAGCAAAAGCTCAGGAGAGACCCCTCAATGCCGCGCGCGAAGGAACGGGAAAAAAAAAAAAAAAAACCCCGCGGCGGAAATTTCACCCTCTCTCAAATTGCAAGGTCGCCGTTTCTGCATCGCGCCGGAACAAGCGTGTACGTGCCGACTAGAGTGTTCTAAACAACCGTATTCTAGCACACAATAGTGCCGACGTCTCAGCCACGCGGATAAAATGGCAGTGAACCCCTCTCTATTTTCTAGTCACATGTTGACCTTGCACGCTGTGGCAGCAGCGCAGAGGGAAGCAGCGGCGGAGGCACAGTCGGGCCAACGAAACTGCCACGCCCGCAAACGCTCGCTTCTCGATAACGGCAGAAAACGAAACTTCAGGGGGCGGCTAAAATAAGCTGGCGCCAGCACGGCGGCGGGCGCGCATGGAGATGTGCGCGCGGAGTCGAAGGTGAGAGAGCTACGAGGGAGTTGAGAGGGAGGGCGAGGGGAGCCACCGAAGCGGCGGAGTTGACGCGGCCAAATCGGCTTCCCTGCCGCCCTCCTCCCTCACCTTCGACGGTCTCCGCGCGCACCCGTGTGCCGGCGCCGCCCGCTCGCTCCCTGAAGCTTTGTTTTCTGTCGTTATCGGGAAGCGACCGTTAGCCGGCGTAGGGCAGTTTCGTGGCCCGCGCTTGCTATGCGCTTGCGCGCCGCGATATTTCACGACTCGCACCGTTCGTGCATCGTGCTATGGTGCACGAATACTTCAAAAATACGTCCTTTTAATTCGAACAAATTTTCGGGCCCCTTCGAGTTCGAATTATCGAGATTCGACAGTAGTTTTAATTGTGTTTCGATGATACGAATTCCGGCTAATACGAATATTTTTCGTGACCCCGTGAGATTCGTATCATCGAGCTTTTACTGTACCTTTTTCTAACCTGTGCCTCAATGCTTCGCCTTTCGGGCGAAACTGGGAAGTTTTTTCTGTCTGCTTTCTGCCTCGGCGATCATATGTGCCTCCTCGAGTGAGAGAAATTTACGCTTCTTTGTTGGCGTAGCCGTTTCGACCGGACACACACCACAGATAAAACGGCTGCGAATGTGCTGATCCCGGACTGTATCCGTGCAGGCGTGTGATGGCCACATGTGGCTATGGATTACAGTGGATCAAATTGGTACTTTGAATTTGATTTCGTTCGCAAAAACCTCGTTCAAGCGGACATACAATCGTCACAGCTTTGGAAGGGTCTTCTAATTTGACTACTCAGCAGTTCCAGTTTCAGTTCAGTCCCAGTTTCGTTCTCAAAAAGTTCGTTGAAGCGGAAATACCTAATAAAATGCCTTCGTTATGAAGAGACTTTTGTTTGTATTACTTTCTACGGGCAGCTGACGGGGAATTGGAAAATCTTCATTGGGCTGGAAATTTCATTGTAGCGGGGTTCGTTGTAGGGGAATTCGATTGTAGTTGATTTCGAATCGAATCAAGAAAAAAAAGCTGAATATCGAATCAAATATTAGAAAATTTTTAACAAAATTTAATGCGACAAATAGTGGGCAAGAAAATATAGTGCTGCACATGCTTGGGAGTCTCTTAGCATTGCATAACAAGAATGCAGCAAGCTATCAGTAACTTAAGTACAGATAAGTTTACGCACCACAGGATCTGAGAAATAGCTTAATATCTTTGCCAGTCTCACAACACAGCCTGGTATTCTTATTTACAGCCTTCACTAATACATGCCAACAACATTGTGATGTATGTTTGTACTGGCTATTCTTAAAGGCTGCTCGGCAATTTAACATTTTCGGAGATACAGTGGTCCGTAAACTTTTTTGGTCAACTGTACATATAAATCAAGACACTATACAGTAAGCTCTACTCTTAGTGACTCTTTCCCTACCATGAGGAAAATAGGTGTTTTTTGTAGGTTACGCCAGATTTTTTTTTTTTTTCTGAAGGAACTATGCACTCCATATTTTATGTAATACATAAACAAAAAGCAGAATGAATGCACTTTTCATGCATAAAAGTTTTGTTAACAACATGCATGTCATAAAAAAAGATATAAATTACCAAAGTCAAGATTGTGGGATAAAATTGAACAGAGTTCGTAAAGACACACTTGTGTCTACTAACAAAAAAATGTAACACAAATTATAAAATAAACAAAACATATCGCCATTTAATAGGCACTATCTCCGAAAAAAATCTAAATTTTTCATTGAGCAGGCATTCCACTGGGGGATTCACGCATTTCTCAAGTTAGGGACTCGGTCTGCCGCCGGGTGGTACTGCTGGTATCTGTCCGGCTTCCTCGACAAGGGGAGCTATGGGCGGGTCGCGGAGCTCTCCTGAAGCGCAGGTTGTTAACTGCAAGCCCTACAGTTAGGCGTGCTGGGCTGTGGCCGCCGATGTTCCAGGCTGGTTTGAATCGGTGTCGCTCTCAGAGTCAAAGTCCGACGAAAAGGCAGCATCCTCAAGACTCGCTGCTGCTCGATCCATTGATAAAATCAGCCGCAGACACAGTGGTGTCACGAGATCTGCGATCTTTCTAAGTGCATGCGCCACTTT
This sequence comes from Dermacentor silvarum, assembly GCF_013339745.2. NCBI lineage: Eukaryota > Metazoa > Arthropoda > Arachnida > Ixodida > Ixodidae > Dermacentor > Dermacentor silvarum. The sequence goes on from NC_051159.1 coordinate 125,539,607, forward strand.
CGGAGGGGGCCATTTTTGCTTTCTATTTTGACGATCGCGAAACTTCCGAGCGCATTCAAAAATTGCTGCCTGGCGGGAAAAAAGGGAACTGCTTAGAAAACAAAAATATAGTTCTCCTTCTTCATGTCTGATGGCGCAGTGTGTCCATGAGCGGCGCGGAGGGTCTTGAAAGTGGCTTTTCAAACCATCGATAGTGGGCGGCCATTTTTGCTTCCTACTTCGAAAATCGCGAAACTTTGGAGCGCGTTCAGAAATCACTGCCTGGCAGGGAAAAAGTGAACTGCTTTGAAAACAAAAATATAGTTCTCCTCCTACACGTCCGATAGCGCAGTGTGTCCGACAATGAGCTGCAGCGGAAGGTCTCAAAAACGGCGTTTCAAACCATCGATAGAAGGCTGACGATGCCCAATGGGCACGGTACTGAAAGAGTTAAAGGGAGCACCAAATTAGTTTGCCAGCACTGATTGCAGCTCAGTTCTAGTATTGAAGGTCTGGAAAATGTTTTTTTATCAGTAGAATTTCTGAATAGAATCAAGTGCTATGTTTCCTGTGAAACTAATGACGTTCCATTGTATACTGAGTACCAATGAGGTTCTCAGTTTATTAGTGGACATATGTTTTGCGGCAATATCTTATTTATCGCATAGAAGTTTTGCTTTCTCCAAAGTTTTCCTCCGTATCCCAACTTTATGGCAGGTGGTTTAAGTGGTTTATCGTAACGCCAGTCTGCACGACACACGAAAGGACCGCAGATCACGTCACTCGATCACTGCACTGCGCGTAGCCAGCGCCAACGGCAAAGGCCAGGCGCCTTTTTATTGTCAGGTTCCACATGATTTGCGACCTGTCAAAGATTTTGCAATCTAGAGGGTCATGGACTCTTGCAACTCTTGCTCTGGAGCCCCCTCCCTCATTTATCCACCATGCACACAAATCGCAAATGCATGCAACCGGGACATGAAACTTTCGCACTTGCCTTGAAAGCTAGTCTTGTGACGGACTGCAGGAAGCTACAAAATGAGTCCGATGTGCATCTATGAGCAGCATCGGGAACAAGAGGTTGCCTGTACTGTGTATTGCAAAGATGGCCACCGTGAACAAGTTTGTTGCCATCCTGTGCACTCGCTTTAGTTTGCAGGGTGGTTTGTCAACTTCCCCAGTGTCGTGCAGCTGGTGCGAATAGATGTACGTCAATTGGGCACCAAACCGTAACGTTAGTCGACGACGACCGATGTAGAAGCGCCAATTAGCCCTAATGGTCTAGGTAGTGTGGCCGTGACCAAAATTTGCCACTACCTGATGTGGTAACAGGCCACAAACCGTCACGGAACGCTTACTGCTAATATATTCATAGGGATGGCTTATCAGTGATCAGCCCCGAGATAACACGGGTGGGTTAGTGACGCCTGTTGAAGTGGCATTACCTTTGTCAGTGCATACCCAACAAAATCTGCATGCATATCTGTAGCTAATCAGCCCGATCTTCCCACATGCTTTCACACTTTACGAAATATGTGCTAGTTTTGTTGCCATTCCCTCTGTTCATGTTGCATTATCATTTCGATCGGTCCTGCCAACCTTTATGAACCTTGTATAGGTAGAGGCAACCCCGGCCGACGCAGCGCTGTTCTGCGAATTGCAGTGTCCTGGTATTGGCCCAACATCGGGGAGTGCTCTCAGTGACAGTCTGCTACAGTGTCAGCCGCGTCACGCTCAGCACTCTTTTTGCGCCAAAAACGAAGTGAAACGCTCGCTTGGGTGACATGCGACATATGGTACTGCGTGGGTCTCTACACCAATTATATTGAAAAATTGAAAAGTTCATATTAAATTTGCAAAACGAATCATTCAAGCATTAATTATTCAATTTGGTGATATTCGAGTATTCGCACATCCTCTAGTATTTTGCGTCAAGCTGGACGACATATTCTTAAGACCACGCCAGAACAAGAACTAAGGACAAAACAAGTAAACAAGGTTTCCCTTATTTTTTGGTGAAGGCTCTGTGTATCAGATGGTCATGCATCACTTCTGCATTTTATTGTGAATGCACAATGAATCACCAGTGTATCACTTTTCAAGTACACAAACTCTTATGAGATCTGTGCCAACCACATACTATTCGTTGCGCCTGAACACAATCTTCTTATGACACGTTCCTCTAAACGTTTCCTTTTTTTTTCTCTTCCTGGAGATGGATGATTGGTAATGAAGGCAACAGCTAGAATAAGAAAATCTTCAGGCTGCATTTTGTAATGATTCTATTTCATTGGTCCGGTTCATTTTCTATTGTCCATAATACCAACCAACTGGACCTCACGCAGCTGGAAGGGCAATGATGGAAGTGCAGTGAAGGTATTTAAAAAAAAAAATTTATAAAATTCAAATGTTGGTGTAAGTGCACCTCCTACATTAACTCCAGGATCACCGTTTCAGTTCAGCAAATGACAATGGAATATTAATTTTTATTTTAGTGTATTACAGGAAACGTAGGAAACGCATGGAAACGCATGTTCATGGCAGCTTTGTAATGTTTGGGTCAATTTCAGACATGTGCAAGGCTGGTGGTGAGAGCACATCAAAGGCAAACTTCTTTGGCAATGAGTTCATGTCCCTGACCAACCAGTGTCTCAAGAGGGATTCCACATTGAGGTAGGTACACTGTGATCTTCGAGCTTGCGGACGTACTTGTGGTGTTATTCATTGCGCCTTATGTTCCTATATATCCAGGCGATATTTCTCCGGTCGCTTGAAGGCAAGGAGGCCTTGTGCACATGCATAATCACTGTAAATCATTGCAGTACTTCGTTGAAAATTATCAATTCACCAAAGTCACAAAAAATCGTTCAAAATAAGAACTTTAGGCCAATCCGTGTATACTACCTATCAATCCCATGCTGGTTGAACTGCCTATTTTACAACTTAACCACTGTCACCAGGTTTCCCTCTATTAATTTCCCTCTGTGGATCAGATGCTCATGCATAACTTCTGCATCTTATTGTGATAGCAATCATAAAGACACTTGAGGCGCATTCATGCCACGTTGTAGTGCTGATCCACTATTGACACACGAGCGCATTTGGCTGCAAAAATGACAAAAGTGGATGCACTGTCAACACTACGCTCAACTGCCTCAGTGGCAGAGCAAGTGCAGCATTCTGCCTTCCGCTGCTTGCATGAGCATGTGTGTGCACACAATATAGGCACACTAGCATTCTTGCTAAGCTGCTGTGTGTGTGTATGCACTGGTCCAAGTATAATGCACAGCAAACGTCAAGGTAGGCACTGACTAACACCAACGGTTTCCTGTTAGTCTCATCTCATGCACCGTAGTCCTGCCTTGCGTGCTGCATCGCACCAACATGTCACACCTGCGTGTGCTTCAAACGACCCTGATGAGTTCAAGTGCAACGCTAAACCTTGCTATCACTGTCAATGCTTCATCCTTTGGTTGATATTGCCAATTTTTTTTAGCGAGCCTGTGAAACGCGAAACCACTTTCTCTGCAGAATTACGATAGAATCTCAGTGATATAATCAGGCCTGCTACGAATTTCGGGATACAAATTTTTCAATAAGTCCAGGCCCAAGTCCAGTAGCTTACAATGTGCTAAATTTCAATGTTACAAATAACTTTTGACGCCGCGGCAGGTGATACAATCGAGCTGCCGCGCGATCGCCGACGAGGAGGTGCTGGTGCGCCAGTAACACCAGACAATGGCTGTTGGCAGGCCGGCAAAGAAGCCGCATCAACGCGCCAGTTGCCTTCGTGTTGCCAGAGCAAGTTTCATCACTCCTTGACTTAACCAACGACTCCAACCTGTGCATCCCCGTCCCTTCCCTAAAAAACAAAAAAAAAAACCACAAGAACTTTTGTTTTCTGAAGTATCACGCAACTTGCAGACCAGTTTTCCAATGCCTTGCAATTTTATCAGGAGCCGGCAAGCACACACAACAATGTATTATGCAGTCAGCAAGCTTGGCAGCATTTGCTTCCATGAGTAACCTTATCTATTTATTCCATGCCTTCCATAGTCTTCGGCACCCTATTGTAATTCTAAACTCTTCTGCCTTTGCACCTATCAGATCACCCAATACAAAGTAGATTTGCCGTCGCGAAGAAAAGTAAGCAAACAGATTCCCGTGCGCAAATAATGTCCTTATCACCATCAGGCAGCAGCTAGGACGCAGCAGTGAAAGGTACTCAAGATAACTGCAGCAGATCTTGAAATGTCAGCTTCGGAACACGTGAAGTGCACAGCTCGCTGTTGCAAAATATGCGCGAGACAAGCGGGCCAGTAATTTAAATTTACGTCAGTCAGTAGGAGCGCTACCTGCACACCACGGGACCGCAGTAATGAATCGCGATGCTAGTTTTCCTTATTCACACTTGCTTTTCTTTTTTTTATTTTTCTGTATTTCCTTATGCAGAAATACAACGCTGCGGCTATCTGAATCTCTTCGATCTCGTGTTTACAGCGATACCAAGATGGCCACACTCGTGCAATCAGCAGTGCGATAGCATCTCCCAAAACCTGATGTTCTTCCCAATTTCGAAGACAACACAGTAAAAAAAGTGCAATTTTCTTAGTCAGCTGCATATTCCTTCCAAATATTTCACCTTGTGATAAAGAAAGGTCTTTAAATTGCAGACAATATATCTGACATTTTTAGCAAGTCGGCCATTTTATTGCCGCGTCCCCCCTCAATTTCCAGATTTGAGTAGTTTTTTGGGCGATATGAATTTCGGGTGATATAAATTTTTGTGCCATCCTGAGAGATTCATATCGAGATTCTACTGTATTTTGGAAGGCCTTTCCTTCTTGGCTGTCAGCAAGTGTTGCCAAATGAAGCCCAAACCGCATGAGGGTGATTTTGTGCGCCATGGCGACAAGTGACGGCTTCGAGCGACGAAACCGGCTGTCGCGCGAACAAATCGCTTGGTCTTGTCCTGCAATTGCTCGGTTCTGGAAATCTAGAACTTGCCGCTCGGTCGCCTGGAAGTTCTATGAGCGACTAGCCAATAGCACGAAGCCAGAACAGATGTACATCAGTCAGATACTACCGATTGTTGCATGGAATGAGCAAACAACTAAATTTTGATACTTGCAAGAATAAGAACCTAGTGAAAGACATTTAGAAATATTTATGTTGCTCTTTACGGTAAAACACATCAACTTAACTTATAAAGCTCGCGTCACGGCAGTTGCGGCGCGTATTTGATGCCCTCATACCGGCAACACCGGGGAGATGTCACTCAAAGTCGTCGTTCGTATGCGGTACGGCTTGTAGGTGACGGGCGAACGCGACAGCCATCTCCATCGCGTCGCTTGTCGCTGTCTTGTGCAAGATCGCTTGCATGCGGTTTATACTTGATGCTATTGCACATTATTTCTGATGCTGTAGGCAGGAAAGAGAATTTAGAAGTGGAATACTTCCTATCAACATCAGCTTGTTTTCACATGGTTGTGGTGTTCATTATAAGTGATGATGCAGAACTTCACTTTAGAGAATCTCTCACAGCCAGCAAGGTATGAAGTGTAATGCAATCTCTTTTAGAAGATCACAGCTTAGTTGCAAGGCTTCTAACACTGGTGATTTCCAAGTCATTGTGTGCTCCAGTTTCTCATTGCCCTGGTAAGAGTCATCCCTTGCTAGACCTTTAAGCATCAGATGGTCAGTCAGCGTGTGCAAAAAACGAAACCTCTCCGATTACATAACTTGGATTTCTCCCCACAAGCAATTTCGGTGCTTCCACACATAAAGTTACTTTGTATTTGACCTTGGGCATTGCTTTTAAATGTAGGAGAATGCAACGTCATGTTTCCTCATGGAAGAATGTTTCCAAATTTCATGACAAACAACTCATAATTGTAATGACAGCAGCATACCTAGCCAAATCCTTTTTTTTTTTTTTCTGGTATCAGTGCCTCCCTGTCAAATTAAAAAGCCCCGTTTTTGTTACTGCATACTTTGGAAAACTTGAAGTGTGTTAATCTGACGTGTTTATCGTACAGACATAGTGTGCCCATTACAAGAACGTGCAATTTTTTTGTTAGGGTTGCATTCACTGCTACTTGTCTTGCTTGCGATGCAAAGCGAATGCAAAAGCCACTCATAAATTTTAATGATGGTGCAGAATAGCATGATTATCTATGCAATTCTTTGCTTGCGACTGACATGGTGCAGGGGTAATGCACCCATTTGTGAACATATGTGGTTGCCTGTGTTGCAGAAGGATCAGTGTGTGTTTATGGTGATCAATTTTGTTTCCTCCCATCAGGCCATCTGCACAGCAGCTTATGACCCATAGTTTCATCAAACTCTGCCGCAAGTCGCCGTCTACCTTGCCAGAAATCATTGCAACAGTTACTCCGAGACCTGGTGTTTGTAAAAGTGAGTGTCTAGATTTGTTGTCTTCAGCATACATTGTCTTGCCTTCCTCAAGCTGTTATGCTTCCTTTGTCATGTTGCTTTATTAACCAAATTTGTATAGGACAAAGAGGGTCGACTTTAAAGGGGTCCTGAACCAGCCGTCAGGTTTGGTAAAAAACACAATCTGCGGATACCATACGCATACCTGCCAACTCTCCCAAATTTTTCTCACATCTCTCGATTGTACGGACGTGACCTCAAATCTCCCGAAAAGTGGCCGCCACTTTTTTTTTTTTTTTTTTGCCTGTAATATAACAATGCGAAAAAGCGGCGCGGGAGCAGTTTGTCACCAGCATGCACCGTGAATCGTGGTAGCGGCCGCCGGCACCACCACAAACGCGAGCAGCCGATGAGCGCTGCCATATTGGATTTTCTGGATTGGCTCGTCTCAGGCTGGGTCGAGCGTTTTTAGCAATCATATGACCGTGAGTGGGCTAGGCTTCAGTTGACTTTGTCAGGTTGTCGAGTGAAGTGCGAATGCCGAACTACACTTTGTTTCCCTGAGTTCAGTTGGAACGATCGATGGCACTTTCAAAAGCCAAGAATAAGTACACTTGCAAGTATTTCTGAGATCATACACGACTGAGTTTTTGTGCTGTGTCACTTCACGGAATCGTGACAAGTATGGACTCAGTACCACATGCGCCGTTTCGCACGCCGCCAGCATTTTCTTTGGGGGGGGGGGGGGTTCTTTTTTGACACCCCCTCCCCTCGCGCGGCGTTCTCCCAAATTTTCATGTTGCAAGGTTGGCAGGTATGCATACGTTTCTGTGAACATCTCAGCCAAATTTCACAGTCGTGCGCAGCGCTTGGATCTTGCTAGCGGAGAGCGAAGGCGACCTTTTGCTAACAGAAGCCTGCTTCTCACTCTTTTCTGGACACTTTATTTCGTGATACAGTAAAAGCTCATTAATGCACAACTCGTTAATTCGAAGTAGCTGCCGCGGTCCGTCTAACAATGTATTCTAAGCAATGTGTAATGCATCCCGCTAATTACACCAAAATCCACACCGCCACCGATAATTTGAACTCCGCACCATCGTGGATGGGGAGAGTGCTAGTGCGAGGGAGCACATTGGCCACACTGGTGTCGCCGCGCGGCCCGCGCAGCTTTGCGCCCGTTCCTGCAGCGAGCGGCAGCGACAGCATGTCTAAAACGCGCCCACGTCGCTTCGCCGACGGTTGCAGACAGCCGTTCAAAACAGTGTGCGGGTTGGGGATGATTCTACGCATGCTCCGAAGAGAACATGCCGACGGCACACGCGTCGAATTAGAGGGGATGGCATTTCGGCTGGCGCAGTGCAAGCAGTGTAGCATGACTGGCCGCAAACGACGCCCGCCCACGTGCCGAGAACGTCAGACTATAAACACGCCTGCAGATCGCTTTCAAAATAAGGCGCGCGCCGCTGTGCAATCTACGCAGTTACTACCAGAGTACAAGCCAACCCCCCTCCCTCCCGCACTGCCTTCCCGCTTTCCTCCCTTGTTCACGATTCGGCTTACAGTCGCTTGCTTTCACTCGCATACGGCCCACGGGGACGACGTTATTGCCCTTGGACTTTATACGAAACATTGCGGCGCCCACAACGGCAGAAATGCGCCTGAATTGTCCATATCATTGCTGTCGCAATTATATAGGAATTGCACCCATACGCTTGTGCATGACCTGCGTTCACCAAGTGAAACGTCACTGTTTTTTTTTTTTTCTTTTTTTTCTTTTTTTTTTTTTTCTTGCTTACCCAATGAACAGCTGCGTCGTATACACCGGTGCAACTTACACACTTTTTTTTTTTTTTTTTTTTAAAACTGCTGTTATGAGGTGGGTGTGACTTATACAACAATGCAAATTATAGACCGGAAAACAAGGCATATATGCGCCTTAGACGAGCCGTTTTTTTTCTATGACTTTTATTAGTAGAGTTTTGTATAATTCGGATTTTCGTAACATCCCCACGGAATTCGAATTAATGAGCAATCAAGAATGGTGTTTGGATCAGTGCGCGTCTTGCTACTGTTACTGTGTACATTTATTGATGCAGTTTAATAAAGAGAATGAAGTTAGCGTAAAACTGCTTTTTAATTTCGGGAATAGTAATTGCGTGCTTCAGAAAGAAGCCAACTATCGTCTGCTCAGCCACGGCTGCCACGGAATGCTGCGACAAGCCTGCTCGCTGAGCGCAGTGTGGCTCGCTGAGACGACCACATTTAGCTCGTCATAGGTGCTGAAATCAGAAATAGCATCTCCGTGAACATCCAAAATCAAATTTGAACTGCGCGCCACGGTGATGTTCAGTAGGCGAAGCGTTAATACCGCAATTGTAACGTGAGGGTAGACTTTCCAGTCACACAAAATAAAAAGAAATAAAAACCGCAAAAGTAACCCGATGAACGGATAAAGAAATCATACCTTTATTCAAGGAATCCTAATTTGAAAACAATTTCTCACTCATTGTCGTCCGACGAGGAAGCAAAGCTTTCCTTGGGCAGTATTCTTTGGTAATCACTTTTGGAGATAGATTCACTTGTGAAATTTCGCGTGACTCGGCACCGAATGTGTTCCCCGACAAGTGTTTCTGGCACTATGCCAAGCTCACTATCTTCCCACAGTGCCAAGGGTACTGCCAGCTGTATACTTCAAGGGGTTCGGTGCAGGAACGAGCCGAGTCTCGCAAAAGTAAAACTATCTTTTAAAGTGATCAACCGAGAATCAAGTCGTCTTCCGTGCCGTCGAGCTCGTTTGAGATTAAGCACTTTAAAGACCGCACAACCATTTCATTTAGGGGCAGTACCAGGTCACTACGAGGTCCGCAGAGCACATCCGATCGGCCTCACATTAAAGAGGGCCTCCAGCTGGTCCCGTCAACCGTGAATCGTCGACTCACTGACGTCAAGCCGCCAAGGGCAGCAGAGTTTCCCAGCTCCTCAGCTATCAAAATGGCTCTTCCTTCAAAGTGGGCGTCATACCAAACACGCTGTGTCGCGTTATGGCTACGCAGCTTACAGTTATGTAGCCTAAGCTTAATGTAGCTTACGGTCATTTCGAACAAAAAACAAGTTTTGACTTCGATCGACTTGTATGCAAATTGAATCGAGATCTAATGGGTACAGGTGGCCAGTGTAACGGAAAAAAAACCGTGGGATTTGGAATATTTGTTTTAAAATGGTAAATTTTGTCGTTATTCAAGTGTAACGCGAATGTAAGTGGAGCAGAAGAGCACCACCACTGTCGTGTTAGGTCATCTCCAGAGATGCAGTGCGTTTGGCTTCAAAAGCTACGAAGCCAAATGGACGTACGATCACTCAATCGGCTGTAATGCATGCGCTGCTTGGAGGTGGAGGGTTAGGTGCTACCAGCGTGCACATGCAACGGCTTTGCCCTATCTTAAAAGAACAATGTGACCCATGACTTATTCTGTAATCCCATATGCACATACAGTAGAACCCTGCTGATACATTTTTCACGGGACCGAAAAAAAAAAGCGTAAGAGCCGAGAAACAGGAAAAATTGAAAAATGAGAGTAGTGGTGAACTGCACACACTATTATTTTAATTTTTACGTGTGATAAAAAAGTTGTAGTTTCGCCCGAAAGTCGAAGCATCGATTGCGATAGCAAATTAGTAGACAGCTATACAAAGTAAGGATAGTAGTTTTATCGTCCGTATAAACTTGTAAACATTCGCTTATTTACCATATTAACAAGCATGGTGTCAGCGCCCACAGGCAAACATGAACACATCACACTCGATGAGCGCAGACATGCGCTGTCAAACGCTGGTTTGAGGAAGCACCGCTGCAGCAGCGAGCGAAGTGACCTTCGTGCTGTTGTCTATCGCTTCGACACAAACTGAGTGCCGAGAACACACAGCACGCACGAAGCTACGAGCCGCCGACACACCTACACTGCCTAGGCTCTGCCCCCAACGCAGATCGCTTTCAAGATACGGCCCGCGCGCTGCCGCGCTGTACCAACACCTCCTCGACAGCTGTGTAGGAGGTGTTGGCAGTACGCAGTTGATGCCAAAGTACAACGCTAACAACGCCAGTGCATGCTGCACCGTTCAGGAGATTCTTGTGAATGAAAGCACTTCTACATGTTCAAACACATTTAGCACCCTGTAGGTGGCTCTGTCTGTGCCAGCGGATCATGCTCTCGTTTGTGCCCTGTTGCGCGGCGGCAGCCACAGTGCCGGGCGCTGACGCGAAGCGGCGGACGTTGGGGTGTTGCGGAGCGCAGCGTAGCAACACCCCAAATAAAAAAATACTGCTCCAGTCAGGTAGACTGCTCCCTCACTGATAGTGAGATTATATTTGGATCATCAAAATAGGGATGCGTTTATTTAGGAATAGCATCGATCCCTTAACAGCAGCCACAGTTGTATCCAAAGGGCCAAAAAAAGTTCTCCGCCGTAGTACCTAGGCAAATTCAAAATTCAAGGAGCAAAAGCCCCCAGATTTTCTCTCTTGCATTTGCTTGTACTCGTGCCTGCGCACAAACTACTGGCGGTCCCTCCAAGCAGAAGTTAGGAGACCCGCAGTGCCACGCTCCCGCTGTACCTACTAGCAGTTGTAAAGTCGCTGCTTCCTCGTTTAATTCAGCTGCGCTGTTTCGTGTTATATTTTTCGTGTTATATTGACCCTTTCAGTGCCATGCCTGAGTTGGGCCCATCATGCTCACTACTGCCTTTCATAACATCTGTACAGAACTTGATTAAACTAAAAGTTTATGGCAGCTTTTAATTGTATACAACAGGTGGCGTGAGAAAGCTTGTAAGTTGCTGTTGATCAAATGGTGCGCATCTCGAAATTCAGGCATGACGGACCTACGCAAGAAGCCGCCGTGGTTTTTGAGTGACGCCAGAGTTCAAGAACTTATACACTCTGATTTGCAGGACCACATTCATAAAATTAAACGCCTTAATGTTTTTCTTATTAATATATACTATAATTACTTTAAATGAAACAGCTGCATTTATTTTTGTTCGGCTATTACGATAAAAAAATTGGTTGGATGTTCAATGACTTATGGCCAATAATTACGATTTAAATTTAGTTTTCGAATGTGTTATTTAAGCAAAAACTAAACTTGATTCACCTTGGGAAAATGCCCAGCACTAGCTAATCTGTTAGTGTTACCCAGGCACATATCATACCAGTAAATCACCTATTATTACAATATTAAAATGCCCTCCATGAACTGTGTTGCTCATCGTTCACATTACTAGCATCAGAGTTCTTTTTTATGTCATCACAGTTGCCCTTCTCCCATGGTAGCATTTTCGGTCAAGTTATATTCATGCAAATATGATACTAAAGAGGCATTGCACATAGCAAGGATTGCATTGTTTGTTCAGAGCCACGTTGTAAAGGAACGCTATTGAAGTACAGTCAAACCCACTTATAACAATATTCTAGTGCCACAAAATAGGGGGATGGCAGAGCTGTTGTGAAAAAACTCCCCGCCACCTTCCTCCATCCGGCTGCTGATTGTGTTGAGTTTAACTGCTTAACTCTGCCTCCTGCATGCTCCGATCGCATGCAACAAGCCACGGCTGTCGGCCTTCAGGAATGGCACTGCTATAACTGCAAAGCGGGGTCACGGGCGGAAAGTGACATGCAAGCTTCGCCAAGCCACCACTTTGGTGGCCTCAGAAGGGACCTTTTAAAAAATCTGAGAAGGTTGCTGGGGCGAGATCGCCGCAAGCATCTCGCCACGTACTTCTCACTGGCTTGCACGAGAAAGCCCCATGTCCATCAGCTTTGCTTGCTTTACGCGAAGCTTTGCCAACATACTTGTCTCGCTAAAACAAAGCCTCGGAGGGACTGAATCATCTGCAGGGCCTCCTGTGAGGACAACGTTGAGGCAGCCTGCCGCATCATCGATGCCGTCGTCGCCGTCACTGTCATCGTTGCTATCCAATGCAAGCACGTTCGCGACGATCACCTCATCGGTTAGAAGCACTTAGTTTCTAAATCCATAGCAGTGTGCTTTCTTTTCATGGGCAACGTCGTGCTTTGCTGATAATCAGCGGGTGGATCAGTCATCTTCCATTTTGACGGCGTGTCAAGCGAGGCTGAGAAACCACGTGGCCTGGAACGACTTCGATGCAACCAACAAAGACGAGCAGGAGCGACTTCATCCGTCGGCAGAACTGCGCAGAATGAGGGGCCAGCGAGCAACCTGGGAGCAGCACCCAGCACAGCTGGCACGGTGCATTTGAGTTTCTGAGGGTGCCCATTCCTGTTAGGAGGGGTGCAAGGACGACGAGAGAGAGTTGCGTGAGGCTGGCCATGCGGAGAAAGCTGGAAAACAGTGCGCGGTGGCGTGCAGCGGCTCGAGTTTGTTTTTTTTTTTCTTTTTAAGGATTTCACATTCCTTTCCCTTTCGGCACGGACACCCAGTAGCCAGACATCGTTATAACCAATAATGCGGCATGGGGGCATTGTAGTAAGCGGGTTATTTCACTATAGAAAACATACAAAAGTTGACGGTGCAGCAGCTTCTCATAGTTACCACCTATATACAGTGCAATCTCGTTGATACGATTCTGCATAATACGTTTCCTTTTCTTTTCCTAATAATACGATTTGGTTGGATAATACGTTGGATGATACGATTTTCGGATGATACACTTTACTTTCTGCTTCCCGTGAAGATCGTATCAACGAAATTCCACTGTATTGTTAAAACCGGTATCGTTATAAGTGGGTTCGACTAATTACTGAATGGTCGCACATTCTGCACTATTCATGCCATGGTGAAACACAGGCGCGTTGTCTGTGCATCCAATATTACTACTGTAGTGATAGAATTCCTCTTTTTTTCATGCATGGTAAGTCTTATTTCACACTTGCTTGAATTTCCGTGCGCAGGTATCGACATGGAGGGCCTCGAAGCATCGTTGCCCGAAGCTGAAGCTGCCAACTGTGAAAAGTTTGTGTGGACGTTCTAGTCTTTGTGCGTGATTGCATGTTTTGGCAAGAGATACCGTGAAGAACTTTCTTTTTGTTAACTGCTGTCATGTGTGTGCAAGGCTGCTCATCTTTATAAATGTGTACCACTGCAAGAGGCAAGCTATATGTAAATATACCTCATTGTTTAGAAAGGAAAGAAAGAATGTAAAACTGGAAGTAGCGGCATGTACTTTTCTTTTTTTCTTATGTAAGCACGCTTCGACGAGGTAGAGGTGTAGCAGATATGTTTGGGCATAATGCCATAGAGAGTTTTATCAAGTCTACTCGGTCAGCTGACGGCTTCTTGTTCATAGAAGCCAGTTGTTGAAGTTTCTTGCCGATGGATCTTCCTAACCCGTACAAGGTGTTCCGGTTAATTAAGAATTCCTAATTTATTTAGCTTTACACTTTGCCATGATGGAATTGTGGAGAGGCAGCGTTGTGTGCGGACGTTTCAGAGCTCAGTGTTTCATACGTGAATGAGTGTTGAAAAAATGGTCACATGATTGTTCAAGGGAGTGTCAATGTGCCTTAATGCCCTCACTGTCCAGAGCATCGCGACACTTGTAAAAAAGAAAGAAAAAAAAGCTTGTTACAATAAAACATTCATCTAGTGTGATAGTGCCTTCTTGTCTTTCTTTCAATTTGTGGCTTGTTTCTTGCGACCTGCTTCACCGCTGCTGGCAATGGTGACATTAAGGTAAAGTAATGGTACCTCAAAGTATGAATGTGTAGGAGACATCTGGTTAGAGATAGGTTTTAAGTGTAGGGCATACCTCATTGAAAGACTATGGCATTGTACTGCTGAGCACAAAGTCTCAGATTTTTTATTCTCAACCACTGCGGCCAGATTCTAATGAGGCCAGAATGCAAAACACTTTTGTACTTATCTTAGGCGCACATTAAAGGACGCCAACTGGTCACAGTTAATCTGGAACCCTTCACTACGGTGTCCTTCGTAGCGCACTGTGAAGCTTCTGGACATTACACCCAATCATTTAAATTAACCTCATTGAAAGCACAAAATGCACTTGCAGCTTTTTGGCGCTTACAACGCTGCTACTGCAGTGTTTCTGCACCTCTTGTAGGACTGTTGGGTCAGGCTCTTTGAAGAAATTGGTTTAGAAGCCAGTGTGTGCTGGTTGTCAATGCCATTTCAACACTTGTACCTGTTGCCTTGCCTAGCAGCAGTAGCCCTTTATCATGACATTGGCTTGTTAGTAGTAAGCGATTGCCTCATTGCACTAATACGAACAGAGGAAATCTCTTGACAATGCTGCTACTGTCCAGCATTCCAGCTGACACCTTAATATCTGAGTAGCAGCCAACAGAGAGATAGAAATAGGTGTGAAGTACAGGGAGTGAGGGTAGGAGAGAGAGAATATGAAAGGACTATGTGGTAGACTTGTGTACAAATCGTGGATAAATAATTTGTTCCACCTTATTAGTAGTCATTGTAGATTTCATCTTGACTGAAAGCGACTCTCGAGAGAGTATGACTGATACCAAGAATGTGATGTAACATAACATACAGTTCACATTCCCATTACTGTTACGTGAAATAGCAGCTCCCATTAGGCCAATTACTGCTAAACCGCGGAGGAGCAGGGGCTGCTCCACCATCTGAGCAAGCGAGCAGGACCATCAAGTTTGCTGCATGGTTCCATTGCCCGCATGTAGATCATCTGCTTTCCTAGATGCAAAGAGTTTATATGATTCTTTGTGCAAAGCAGCCCAATACAGTTGAACCTTGATATAAAAATCGATCAGATAAAATGAAACAAGTCTAAAACATATCTTGACAATATTGGCATGTAACAAATACTATGATTACAGTTAAGGGGCGGAGATGAGTCTTGGAAACAAAACAAATGAATTTTCGTTTATTTTTATCTACAATTCATGCCACACCTGCTGGCAAAAAACTAGCTCGAAACTTGTCGTTGAGGAAAAGTGCTGTATTTTTACTTCAAAATGCTATTTCGCCCATGAAAGCACTTATTAGAGCCAGGCCATCTTGGTGCCGTCTGAAAGCATCCTTCAGGCTTTCTTGTCAAAAATTATCCTTCAATGCTGCTTCAGGAGAAAGCTACCTGGTTTTGTAGCTTGGAATGTATATTTTTGCACTTTTAGTTTAGGTGTCTCTCTGAAAAAAGAAAAAAGTTATTTTTGCAAGTTGCAAATTTTGGGAGCGGCACTGTCTCTCTGCTACTCGTAGTGTTCGTCATGGCGTCAAGGATAGCTTCTTTCCACTTCAAGATAGCAGTGAGTGAGCCCTGTGGTATCCCAAAACGAGCGACAACATCCTTTATCTTCTCGCCAATTAAGATTGCTTGCACGATATTTGCCTTGTCCTCAAGAAAGAGGGCATTGCGTTTAGTACCGCAGGTACCGCTACACTGCACAGGCCCAGGCTGGCCCGAAAGCCTGGGCCCAGCCCGCGGGCCGGGTAAAGACATTTTTGGTGGGCCCAGACCAGGCCCCGACTTGAAGCCGCGGGCCCGGGTCAAACCTAGGCCCGTTCACTGCTGCGCGTTTAGGTCGGACCTTTGAACACATGGCCATTCTGCATAGGTCCAAGGTATACTGTGCAAACCTAAAGTGACGAGTTGGAAGTACTGGCTGTTAATTACCTTAGGAAACAAAATAAATAAGGGCTCCAATTTTTTTTTCATTGTGTATAAAGCTTTCTAATTATTTTTGTTGCTAAAAAATAAGCTTTGCTCTCGCGAAAGAAAAAAAAGATTATACTACAGAACTCTCATGATATGGTATGGCTGTTACTGCTTTTTGCGATTGCATCATTTCATCGCTTTTGACATGGTTGATACGATACCACATTGACGATTGCTTTATGGTCACTGCAGTCGCTTATATATCTTCCGCGTTAACAGTATTCGCAGTCTTCTCCATGAGCCCTAAATTTATGCATGAAAATTGTTTTGTAGTGCGCTCAAGATGGGTTGTTATGGCAGTGCGTTTCCCACCTTAATTTGTTTCGTGCTCAAGTTAGAATATGCACGTTTGAACATTCAGCTGCTTTTTCACCAATACATTTTAGGCTTTTTCTTGCTGTCAGAACTATTTACAACAGCCATTTTATTGCGATAGCAATTAGGACACTGAAGGTGTCGTGATATTGACAAGCATGTGTAGCCTGTGCATGAAGGATTGCGTTTAGCTGCAAAAACGGCACAGCCAAGTCACCCTCACGCAGAGTATGACACTGGGTTAGCTAGTGCTCCATCGTGTTCCACACTGTGTAACAAAATGAATCACCCTTGCGTTCTGCTTAATCAGCTCTGCTTAATCAGCTCTGCCATAGCCAGAACACCATTAGCATTCCTGCTGAGATGTTGTCTGCTTACCACACCATGGTGCATACACTGGTATGGGAGAAAAGCATGGTAAACATCGAGCTCATTCTAGCGCTGCCGAATTACAATGTTTACCAGTTTTCCGTCGTCTGTCTCAATACGTGCACCATATAGGTGCGACACCAGTAACACCGTTGCCATCATTCCTCATGCTACAACGTAGCGACAGCAGTTAATTGCCACGACGCTCTTCCTGCTGCGCAACAGCAGTAGTCTCGCATGCTGTGTAACACCATGTCGCCTCTGCCTATTGTTAAACCAGCGTGCGAGGAGCTAGCGCGCAATGCTAAGCCTTGTTATTGCTGTCAGTGCTTCGCCTTCTGGCTAAACTGTCAGATATTTCATTGGTGTACATAGTTCTTGGGGTTCGCAACATAAAGGGTTCACAAGAGTTCTCTACACTTGCATACAATAACATGACTTCACAGAAATTTTTAACCCAGGTTTTGCTTCTGTCGGCCTTTTCAGGTTAGCTGTACACATGCTTTGTAGGAAAAAGTTGTTTGCAGTGTTTTAATGTCACTGCATGTAGTTTTATTGTAACGTCTTGGAATACACCGCCAAGGCCATGACATTTTTAATATATGCGTAGACTAAGTTTCTCTGGCAGACCCGAGCCGGGCTCGGGCCGGGCCCATGTCGAGAAATTCAGCCTGTGTAGCCTGTTCAGCCTCTGCTGCTACTCGTGCTCTAACCAGCGGATGGGGAGCGCTACACAAAACACCACCTCACATCAGAACAACAATGCCACATCATGCACTGATGCAAGGCATGCACAGAATACGAAACTATTAGGTGCGAGGACCTACAGTGGCGCCATCTTCATGGTGTACTTCTCGTAACATGGCGCACTCATAGTTTTACTGCCTGCTTCCACTGCTGGCATAAGGGTTGTGCGCACACACATCAGCGTTTCTGTTGAGCAGCTGTTTGCATACCACACCGTGGTGTGTACACTGATCCGAGCGCAACGGACAGTAAACACCAAGTTAAATTTATGTGATGCTTTCTTCAGACAATGACAAACGCAGATGGTTTTCCTTCGGTCTCGTCTCGTGCACCATTGAAGTGCGATGCCTGCAACACGTGTTCACTGACAGCGCTCATGACACCAGCGTTCAGAGATGCCTTCAGTGCAATGCTAAACCTTGCTGTCGCTTTCATTGCTTTTGGGCGAAACTGACAATTCTTTCTTTCCCATATGATAAGGATAAGGCTCAGAAGACGAAGTGCCCTGACAACTATCCTTACAGAAAGAACAGACTGATGGTTGACAGAGCAAACCTAGTTTCAGGCTCTTTACTGCTGCAGTAAAAAAGCATCAACGTGAAGTACCACATTTACTAATGTGCACTTATTTTTCTGGAAAAGTTCACTAAAATACGACACGCACATTTGAATCGAGCAAGAAACAAACTGCGATAGGTAGTGTCCAATTCCCATCCTCTAACCTCTAATCCCACCTTTCAATTTCAAAGGCTGTGCTTTGCCATGCTGCGAGTGCTGGAAGTTTGTAATCACTGGACATCACCTATAATCGGTACCTGACAAGTAATGCAGATCCACTGTGGCTTGGATGCAATAAATTTTCTTTTTTTCAAGTGAGAACTAATTAATCACTTTTTCTTTCTTTCTCTTGCCTTCATGAAAGGCTGGTGAGGGAACAATCAAGGGTGTTGCATTTTTTTTTTTTTTTTTCAGTTAGGGCGCACATTGCAATTGAGGGCATTACATTTTAAATTTCTGGTCGTGAATAATTGGGTGCATGTTACAATCGAGTAAATATGGTGCATTATCACTGCAATGAGACCACAGAGCACTGTTTTTTTGCCATAGGGGGCCCCACCTCTTATAACAAGGTTTTGTTTTGCCAATCACGCTGCCTTCGTTTGTAACAAACTAGCACTTGTTACGAGTGGGACCATTCAGAGGGCTTATCTATAGAGACCTACATGAAGGTAGGGTTTTTAACCCATTTATTGGTCCATGTACAACACAATTTCAGGCATCTTTTGCCAGGCCTTGCAAGTTGAAATTTATCTGCTTTGCCTAAAGGGACAGAGCCCTGAAACACTTTTCTAATCATAGAATGGCCTTACTACTAAGTATGTCATACCACAAATCTCATGCTGCAAAAGTTTTTCGAATCCTTCAAGTATACAGTGGAATCTCGATGATGCGATCACGGCTAATACGAATTTCCGGATAATACGAATTTTTTGTGGTCGCGGCTGAGCCCCATTACTTTGCAACGTGCTATAGAACGGTTGTTACGAATCGATTTTCGACCCGTGTCGGTTGATACGAATAAACGCCGCCCCACCGACGGCCACGAAAGAGAACAGCGCGCAGTCACGCGCTTTCTCCCTTTCAATTTTGGTACGGAGGCGCGGACGCGGCGCCGGACAGCGCGGAGCCCGCGACTGGGCGCGAAGAGTTTGAAGCGGTGGCGCTTTTGTTGCTTTTCCTTTTGTGCTTTTCCCCACGCAGGCGTGGGGAAGCGCGGCCGCCGCAGCGAGCGAAGGTTCGTGCGGTTTATCGCTTCAACGGAAACTGAGCGGCGTAAGCACAACGCATACAAAGGTCAGAGCCGTGTGGAGATCGCTTTCAAGATACGGGGTGCGCGATAACAACGACAGCCGGCACAGGCACAAAGTACAAGAAGGCATTTGTTGGCAGATTAGAAGCCGCCCCCCCCCCCCCCCCCGCCTCTCTCCCTCCCGCGCTGCCTTCCCGCTTTGCTCCTTTCTTCATGGGAGATGCGTCGCCAGTTACCCTTGCGCCCGGTTACAAGATACCAGTTACACCGTGCAAGATACGCATTTGGTACCGCAGCACAGCGTCGCCCCCCCCCCCTCTTCCCTCCCATCATACCCCCACGGCCTTTCGCGCGGCGGAAGTCGCGTTTGCTCTCGGCTGTGCGTTCGCTCTCCGTGAAGGCGCGCGTCCCCCGCGCGCTTTCACTCGCACATACGGCACGCGGCAACGATTTTATCGCCCTTGGACTCATGCTCCACGTCGCCCTCGTTGATCTCCTCTCCCATCGTTGGGCGCACCTCGTTGAGAAGCGTGCTCGCTACCGCCCTTGTCGGCGAGATTTTCCCGCGGAAGCCGGATTATAACCGGTATTTCGTCTCACGCGGCTGCACTCTAAGCGGTATGCGTATACATGAAGTTCTATTGGAGGGTAAACGGTAATCGGAAAAGGCCGCGTTGTAGCCAGTTCTGCACTATAAACGGTTACGTTATAAGTGGTCTATACTGTAAATGCTTTTTACGTACGTGTGCCTGAGTGAGTTCATGATCTGACTCTTTAATTTAGCTAGTTTTAATTGTGTTTCGATGATACGAATTTCGGCTAATACGAATATTTTTCGTGACCCCGTGAGATTCATATCATCGAGATTCCACTGTAAATGGATACCTGGCTTTCTCTCTCTTTATGTCTCTGCTGGGGTGCTTGAAGCTATGCAGTGGACAAGCCACGAGGGCAAAGCCCCACCCAAAAGTTGAACGTCGTGGCAGCGAAACGGGTCATCACGGCAACCCGTGGCGGCCGCGATAGCCTACGCTACGCAGCACACCACTGCCATCTCGGAGTACACTTATTTAACTCAAAATTGGCAATTATGTATTACTGAGAATATTCTCGCGATCTGAAATCAGCCAATAGCGTTGGTGGGCCAATTGTTTTCGTTGACGACATTGCGGATGCAAGAGCAAGCAACTGTTCACTGCTTTTGACACGAGATTGTAAACTCCCTGCAGTATGCCATGCAATAATAGTTGGCTCACAGGAGCCTCTTTAACAGATCGGCAACTTTTTTTTACGCTGTCCAATAAGTGTTTCAGGGCCCCTTTTACTTGCTCATTGCCGAGGTGCAACTGTAAAGGTGAGCACAACACGGTATTCTGAGGATTTCAGGCTAAGTAAGAAAGGGCTGTATCATTGTGGTGTAGGTTGTGCAGAGATTAAGAATTTGGGAAGCCCTTTCCAGAGAGACTCCTGTTGCCCATGCAGAAGTGACTCTACACGTGAGAATAAGCATTAATAGCAATTTAAAGGTACTAATGAAAATTTCTGCTCGGTGCTTCCAAGCTTAGGCAGCTACAATGTTTTAAAGGCTTGCATTGCAATTCCTGCAGATCATCCAAGGGACTATATGAGAAGGTTGTGGTGTGGAGATGAGCCAGACTGGAGAAACAGCTCCACTTGCCAGCAGCTCTCGAAGATGAGAAAAGGGGTGATTAGAGCGCAAGGTTATGCAGTGACTATATAATAGTTCGGCCCATTGTATCAATGTCAGCTCATTTTGTGTTCATTGCAGAACAAATCTCTCTCCCAAAAATTTCCAATCACCTGTCTTGCATCAGCGTACTTCGTCCTCAGACTGCGAATTTCCATATCTCATGACATTACCCAACTTTCTGCTGTTTTCGACTGCATTATTCTAATAGACCGCTGGTTATCTGCTATTTGCAGTACATGAATATGTAAAGCATTCACGAGTGCTGGTATCTCTACTGAATCAAATGCCTTTTCATAGAACTGTATAGAGCTCCTGATACTTTTCTCTAGACGGTATCTTGTGAAACCTTCCAACTTCACCCCTATTTACACTTTGTACTTGCATTTCTTCTCTGCAACTGCATCCAGTTGTGGCTTCGTGGCTGTCCTGCGTACCACACAATTTTGCATAAAACTCTTCTGCTGCCGTTATTACATTATCAAAATAGCTGACAACATTGCCCTGCTTACCTCTGGCTGCATACATTTTGTTTCTGTGCCAGTGCAAAGTCTCCTCCCTATCAATTTGATGTTTTTTTTACTACTTCCTCAATCTTTCCGTCATAAAATCAAATGTTGCTTGTCAGAACATTTACTAATTAAACACGTCTCCAACGTCTGGGGCATGGCTCCCTGCTTGCTACAAGCACGTATTGGAACTTGGAGAGCTGTCTGCGATTGGCAATGAAGTAACATTTAGCCTAGTTAATCATAAATATGCATTGTGTGCACTACACTTGTTCGTTAAAAAGTCTGTTAAGCAGCTCTACAATGCAGGATGGCTCCCAACAAGAAATGCAGGTGAAGACAAAGGAGCAGAGGCAATAATTTTCTTCAATTTATTTCAACAACCCAAATAATATGCACAAATGACTGACTTTACAGACATTCCATGCAGTGCAGCAGTATTGTAATAAAGCTTGCATTTTACCAGCTCTACGAACCTCAAACACTATACAATCCAGACAAAAGCCAAGTCAAGCCAAGCCCCTCCCCCCCCCCCCCCCCTCCATACACATTTAGCTCCCTATAACTCTTTACACAAACAGACAGATTATCGAACTGGCCCATTGCAGGACGGATTCGCCAGCACCACAAATTGTTTGACTCATATGAATCAAGGCACTGTATCTTCCATTGCATTCTCTTGGACCAAGCAATACTTCCAAAGCTGTAACCTCAATCTTAAACTTTTGTCAAATGTAACAGGGGCCTACTTATAATGCTACTGCACTCTTTGTGCTTACAGCAATCATACACACATACTGCAGCCATCAAGGCTTCGGTCCACGCTCTCTATCAATCAATCACTTTCAGGCATACTTTTAACTTTTGCAAGACATAATGCCTACCATAATGCCTCACTGGAACGACGGGTATCATGTCTATGCACGCTAGAAGTATGCAATGTGAAAATAATGCGGATGGGAGCTGTGCTTCATTTCATCATGTTCACTTCTGGATTTTGAAAATGATTGATCGACATTATGGCTATTCCCTTAACATGACACGATTTACTCCTGGAAGCAGCAGTTATGTTAAGCACACAAACTTCACCAAAACTAGCAAAGCAACTACAAGATAGAATTTCTAAAAAGCCCCTGCGATATCTGACTTAGCACAAGAAGTTTGAAACTAATGTATATCCGTATGCTTATCATGAACAAAACACAAATGAGAGAAGAGCACACAGAGACCAGAATGTCTCCTAAAGCCCAACATTGTGTACCCACATGAAATTTCAAAGCTGCTTTCTGTCTGCCAGTATTGAAGGAAAATTTAATCTCATTTAGGAGTTAGCTCGCAGGGCAAAGGTGCACAATGACCAAGTATAATGACACCTGTACCTAAAAGTTTAAAAATGTCCTTTGCTGCATAAAAACTCGGGAATACAAACGCAAGGATTCCCAGCTCAGCTGGATTTGTGCCCTAGAACACAACTCGAGCATGCAGATAAACTTTTTTTTTAAAGCAATGCACGCTGTATGGCACACCTCAAGTGCATGCATCCTTCGCTTCAACATGGCTTAGAACTGGACATGCACAAGAAGTTGCCTTCTGCATGTGGTTAGCACATATTTACACAGAACTTCAATGCAGGTGATGCTCATTTAGTAGCTCCAACAACCTATTCTTCTATGACTGATGTGGTACACATTTGACTGCCTAGAATCACTATAGCCTTCAATATTTGTTAACTTCATGCAGCCGCAAAGACCACTGCATTGCATCATTGCATTTATGCTAGGGCAGGCATACCACACTCATACTAATATAAGAACCTTTGTTTCGGGAGGGGGGGATATTAGTCTGACAAGGCATTTTGCATTGTATACGGAAAACTTATGCAAATATAAAGCGAGATTTCCACCCCCCATCCCCCTAATTTAATTCTTCCTTTCAATAGTGCTGTCAGATCAGCCACCATGTGACTAAGTATTGCGGGAAAACCAACCTCTTGATGGCAAGAAGTGTGGATCTGCGAATAGCTCTCAGCATTAGGCTGAGAGCTATTCGCAGGCCAATACGAATGTGATGGCACAGAGATGTCCAACAAACGTAGCTAGGCTGATCAAGGAACTATAGGTCCAATGAGCCAATTCACTACAGCGATGCGTGCCCCTGTGGCCCCAAAGCACTAACACAGCCAGTTAAGAACGCATGAATCTGGAGTCTAGGGGCAGTGCACCATAGTAATGGATCACCCATTTCGCCATGCTGAAAGGGCCTGCTGTAAGTCCATAAATACAGTTGCATTAAGCATCGTTAGTTCGTGTCATGATCACAATCTTTTCCCCTAGTCGTCAAAGGTCCCTCCTCGTGCAATATTTACGAATGCATGACGTTGAAGATGCTGTTACATTCATGCAAATAAGGTATCTTACATGCAGTAATTAACGTAGCTTTCAGAATAAAGAAAACAAAGTTCCTAGTTGTTTTAAAATAATGCTGGAATCTTCAGAGGTTGCTGAATGCTACTGTTACTGAACTTATGGTCTACTGTTATGGGAAATTAAAAGAATCAGCTGGCTTCTGTTTTCAAAGCAGCTGTCATTGAGTTGTTCCCATGTTGAATTAGTCGCTTCATGTAGCGGCAGTGGCTTCTCGTCAGCACAGGGGGGCTGAGATATATGATGCTGATAGCAATCAATGACTTTTGATATCTAACGCCAGGGCAAGAACCACTTCTTTAGTAGCAGTGTGGGAGAGCAACTTTGCGGCTGCATGAAAAGTAGTCAGATCAAACAGCCTAACAGTAATAACCCATTAACTTCAAAGATTTTACCTAAACAGATGGCAAAGCAGGGTCGAATGCACTCGACTAGCATCCCGCACAATAGATGTATATTTGGAAAGCTAAATAGTGAGAATGCGAGTGCCAAGGCATGATGCTTTTATTATGACAATCATGCTTATCAGCAAATTTAACCTCTCAACCATTCACATCTTCTGCTTGGAGTATAATCAAAGGAGCTACTATTTCTACGCAGCTGCTTGCTGGAGCATTTGCAGCTGCCTGCTTTAAAGAATTATGCATCACCACGACTTTGGAGCTGCACAACCTTTAACATCTGCACCTGATCGAATTTCAACTTTTAATTTTAAGAGAAATTGCAGATTACACTAACTAGCAAGTTAGCAGCCTTCCCATAAGTTCCTATGCTAATGACTCACTGTAGGTCAAGTTGCATTATCTCTTGTAAAAGCATACTAAACTAAAATGTACCAAAATAAGAAGTGGCTGACTTGATAAGCTATGGTGAACAATCCAACTTTTCACTGTATTGTCATTGTTGATGTCGAGGCTATGAAGCTTCACAAAAGCTGAAGGACTAGAGGAACGTTGCAGCCCGCTGCTTCACAGCTATCACGCTTTCAGCTTCATTACTACCTTTGCAAGAAGCAGAGATTTTGGAAAGCAATGCAACAGATTACAAAAACTGCAGCACAATAAAACACAAGGACAACACAAAGAAACAACTAGGAGGAGTGCTGAACTTACAACCACTGTTGTAAGTTCAGCGCAAGTCCTTTTCGTTTCTTTGTGTCTTCCTTGTGTTTTATTGTGCTGCAGTTCTCGTAATAATGTACCAACACGCCCAACTCGTCACGTTAAGCAACAGGGATATATATTCACCTATCATCCAGCAGTCCCCAGTAAAAAAACATTGATGTGGTTAAAGCTAAGTACAAGCATTCCTTAACCGCAACACTGCAAAAAAAAAACTTTTTTTTCCCACTACATCTGTAGCATGGAATGAACATCAGTGTGATCTGCAAGCCGTGAGGTCAGTTCTCATAACACGAGGCACCGCGCTACAACTTGCAACCAAACAATGTTTTAACAGCTAGAGCCAGTTCGTACTACTGCCACGGTCGTTACAGAGTCCAGCAAAGAAAAATCTAAATCCCTGGAAAAGAACTAAGCAGGCTCAGGCACTGCGCCATCGTGTCCAAAATCGCGACGCCAGTGCTTTTTGCATTGCCTGCGAGCTGATGTCGAATGTCATGAAGCTGATGCCGACAGCGATGGGTCCCTTAATCCAGTTCATGCTTAGTCCTTTGTAGAGGCCACCAATGAGGCCTTCGCTCTTGTAGACCGTGATGAGGGTTCCCAATACACTGGTGTAGTTCTGTCCAGTGAGTGGAGCTGTCTGCATCCGCCTCCTCACAATGTCCAGCGGATAAGAGCTTGACTGGCCGAACAGGCCACCTACCGCACCAAACACCAAGCGCTCAATTGGGTGTAGTTCTGTCGATCCTGTCTGCTCTGTTGAAAGGAAGAGAGGAATAGATTGGTAAGTCGTGTTAGAGTAGTAGAACTGAAAGCTTCTCTAGTTGCTACACATGCTGATGCGCTGAAATGCGTAGATGAAGCGGAGAAGGGATGTCCCACGGTGTTTCCTACAAACATTACTACAGTAGACTCCCGTTAATTAGACCACTGCAGGACCGCAAGTCTTGGTCGAATTATCCAAAAGGTCGAAACGGCACCAAAATTAACTGATTCAAGTGTTTTTTTATTGTCTGAAGTAGTCTGTTGTCATCGACAGACTGTGTCAATACAGTTCTATAATAACTGTACACATCGCCGTCGGTCATAGGCTCAGTATCATTACTGCAGGACAGGTTGCTGTTATTACTGTCATCGCCCAGGGGAATTAATAGTGCCGTCTGCTGAATGCCTTGTGTTTCTAAGCATTTATAACTGCTGTGCGCACTAGCAGGCACTGGCGGGGGTTGAATTAACCGAAGCAACATATTTTCGCATTCGATTAAACAAGTTTTCCTGCAACATCAACGTACGGTTTGTCTCCGGGACTTTCCAGGGCACTTTAATTAAGCAAAAATCAAATTAACGGAGGTCAAATTAACAGGAGTCGACTATAGAGGGAGCTCTGGCGCTAGTGTCTATGGGAGTTGCAAGTATGACGCATCAGCCAACATGGGAATAAGGGGAGCGCATGGATTTGTCTAAACTTCATCCTTGTGGCTTCAAATAGCCTTGTGAGTGCAAGTTAACCCTTTCCAAAAAAACAATGCGTTATAAATCTAACAATTCACAATCGTGATGCATGTGCACCAAGACTTATTGCTTCGCTGTGTTTAGAAAACCGTGGTAGCTTTGAAATTTAGAAAGATAAAGCATTATAAATGATGCCACGAGAACATTCGAGGGCACAAGCATGACGATTAAGACAGATCCATGTACCACTCATCATGGGTAGCTGAACAGTCACAGTGCCAGAGTTCCCTCTAGTAACTTTTGTAAGAAAATTCTACGCTTTCACCATTTCGCCCCCATCGTTCGGCGCATCGGCCATAATCATGTAGCATTAGAACTTGCACCTTGTAGCTGAAAAAAAATGTCCCGGATGCCAGTAAGAAAAGCCGAAATCTAGAAATGCTGATTACACACCCAGCATATCTGCTAACCTGTGAACATTAAGAATTCATAAAAAATACTCACGGACATGACAAAGGGAGGGGTGCGAGGGCGAGGGGAAGAAAGCAGCAAATTTTTGTTCATGTTTGCCCTGAGCACACACCTTTCGTAGGTTACATACACACTTTACTTACGATTATTTAAGTTTAAATGAAGCACATTAAAGGGGCCCTGCAACGCTTTCTTCAAGCCACCATATTTGCTCTGGATCTATTCTCAGCATGTCAAAGAAAAAAAGAGCAAAAGGAGTTATGATAACGGCCACAAAGCCAAGTTATCGGTCAGGGAAATTTCAAAATACATGCAAAATGAGAGCTACTCCTAACTCGAAATTGAATGCCTCGAAATGCCATATTTCGCTCTTCCATGACATCATAGTGTTTTTAGATCACAATGACATTTTCAGCGACAATGCTCATGCCGATTTAGCCTGCTTCAGGAAGATGTCTGAATAAATTTATGTGAAGCAAGTGGCCCTCTGTTTAATGTCTTGCATTGCTACAAAAGGGCACTGCACGTACCATCACAAATCTTGCTTGCCCCATCCTTCAGCACCTTTTAAGATATTTTTCATGAACAGAATCTATTTTTTTGTAAAACTTGACACAACATTTGTAAATCTGCAGAACGAGCCCCAAATTCGGAAACATTACGAATTAGCAAGTAAGCCCTAGTAGACAACGAAAGCACCTTGCCACTTTAGATGTTCTTCCCGACAAAAAATACATGTCCTTTTGGTAAGTACCTCAGGTTGTCATCAGAAAGTAAGTGCTACAGCTTGTTTTCAAGTTTCCAGTTGCTTACAACTCGCACTTTAAGAATGAACTTCAAGTAGTAAATCTTAGTTGCCATTACATTTAATAATTTTGAAACAAACATGGAGCATTAAGCTGGTTACTTTAATGGCACAGAAGTTACTAGTAATGGTACTTTTAATAGTACAGTCATGATGTCTGACGGACATTTGGAAATTTTGCCTATGTGTTTTTGTGCGGCATGTGGGAATGCTTGAATGTTTAACTGCACCCGCAAACGACTTAAATCTTGATTGGCGTCCCATATGGATGGACAAACATTCGCTAGGTAACCTTGCCATGGCAAGTCAAACTTCCTTGATTCCTCAGAATGTTCCATCGCAGCACTATTCCTTGTTTCTATTCTGGCTAGCTGGCATTCGTGTATAGAGGAAGCAATAAATGCCCCTTTACTGTTTGCACCACTACTGCATACTGGCTTCGTTGTTACAGAAGGTACATTCAGACCCCACAAGCATAAAGCACAATTGTGACAGTTATTTGTACAAAAAGTGATGAAGGCACTATGGTGTCCATCTTGGAAAGTGTTTGTTTGACTTCAAGAGGCACATTGAGACCAAACAAGCTTGGCCAGTTTTTCAATGACTCAACACTGTGATGCTTCATTGGCGCATTTAGTCATCATTAATTTCGCCCACAAAGTAACCATGGTTTTGTAAATGTCTACCAATTTTAAGTGCCAGTCTTTGGTCGAAGCAAAACATTGCACGAGAGCACAGCTTAATAATACATTTCTCACCAAGGCGAGACCACAAGAAAATTAGCAGGAAAGTAGGCTTATCTGAGGAGCCACCGATACACACAGTTTCGTTCCTTTTTCTGTCTCGTCATCATCAGCAGCAGCGGTCTATTAGTCCACTGCAGGATAGAGGCCTCTCACAGCAATCTCCAGTTACCCTCTCTTGCATCAGCCAACTTCATCCTATGCCTGCAAATTTTCTAATCTCACCACACCACCTAATCATCAGCCGCCCTCGTGTCCATTTGCCTCCCCTTGGCGTCCATTCTGTTGCAGTCGGAACTCATTATGACGAAGTTACATCCGACACAAAATTTTTTTCACGGGACCCAACATTCGTTCCAAGTGTACGTGCTGATATTGGTGACGAATCCGGTGATGAAGCCTCAGACGGGCAGCAAAGGATCTCCTGCCAATTTTGATGGCCCGTCACCGGCTTTCTGTGCCGCCGATCATGTGCCCGGCTTTCTGGCGTGTGAACAAGGCTAAATTAGAAGAGTGCTTTTGCACCATTGGTGATATGCAATCACACAGTCAGTTTAATCACACGAGATTGGCATGTTGGCTCACCAGCTGTGGGCAAACCAAGCCAGGTCATTGGCCGAAGCACACACGCTCGTCTAGAATGTGCCATGTCAAGTGATTCTTTCTGTGTGCTTAACAATTTTGCTACCAGAAAGTTCAGCGCTTTGAGCTGCAATGAACAAACATTTGCTTTGCTGCAACTGATGTTATCTCGGATCTAGTATTTTTCCATTTCGTTAGAGCAGTAGTATACTCACTGAAATAAAGCATGACCAACAAAACCTTGCACTCAATTTGTTACATCCCTGTTCGTTATATCAAGATTCAACTGTAGCCTAACTGACCAACCAATTAACTGCTCAACACATTACACGACCTGCCGAACTCCTCCTCTTCCTCTTAATCTTAGCTAGAATACCAGCCACCTGCACCCAATCCCTATTTGATACTGCCACTTTCCTGTCTCTCAATGTTACATCAATCATTTGGTGTTCCGTTGTTCTTTG
Source organism: Dermacentor silvarum (assembly GCF_013339745.2). Taxonomy (NCBI): domain Eukaryota; kingdom Metazoa; phylum Arthropoda; class Arachnida; order Ixodida; family Ixodidae; genus Dermacentor; species Dermacentor silvarum. Next base: position 125,569,191 of record NC_051159.1, read on the forward strand.
CACAGTCCTCAGCTCCTTTTCAAGTTTCTTCGTTATCCTCAAAATTTCTGCCCATACTAGTCTGTAGGTTAGGACCATTCGATAAGATAGCATTAAGCAAAGAATAAAATTAACCAGTGTCAAGTTAATGGAAGTCTTGGCACCCTAAATTTGACACATACGGAGTTATCTGTTTTAATGGAAACAGACTTAGCAAAGATCTCCTATGGTAGATATTACAATTCAATCGCATCATCTGGATTACTTGAAAAGGCAGCCACTACCTGCAAGATAAATTGCAGAACAATGTTAGATAAGTAACGAAACTTCACTAATCAATCTTGTAATTATTAACTTTTCAGCACATTTTCCAGTTGTGGAAATGAAGCCAAGCAGTACTGAAGTAATATTCATTAAGCAAAAATTCCATGCCAGCAGTTCTGAGAAATAAGTCCTCCAAATCTAAGGCTAAATGCATTGATGTTACAATTAACACTGATCAGCACTGTGGTAAGCAGAGTACTAAAAATGTTAACTGTAACATCAATGCAATTAGCCATGGATATTGAGTACATATTACTTGGAACTGTTGCTAAGCAAGGGATTTCTGTTAATTAAGTGAATATTACTTCAATACAGCTCAGCTTCAATTCTGCAACTGGGAAGTAGGACAGCATAATGTAATGATTCCTTCAACTTGATAATATTTCTTTCTGATAATTTTGGTGATAACGCAGACAAAGTGCTTCTTTGACAAGTGCCGAAATGCAAAGAAAAGAATTGGAGCAAAGTCGCTACATTATCTTGGTTGTGCACTCTGAAGCGATCAATTATAAAGATAATTAGTGAAATTATGTTAATTAAATAACATAATACTACAATTTGTATAGCAAGTAGTGTCTGTCTGTCTCTTTAAGTAATCCTGCCGATGTGACTGAATTACGATATCTACCACAATAGATCTTTAATAAGTCTGTTTCCATTAAAATAGACAATCAATATATACGATAGATACAGAAGAAAACATAATAACGTCTGCTGTCGGGCTAGTTGGTACATGACTAGAAATGGTTTTAGGCGCAAAAAATTAGACACGGACGACAGAATAAAAGATATGGACTGGTGTGCCAGTCCTTGTCTTTTATTCTGTCGTCCGTGTAATTTTTTGCGCCTAAAACCATTTCTAGACGGAAGAAAACAATCTTTAATCATCATTTAGGAACTTATCAGTTAATGCTGATGCTCTCAAGAGTGCCAACTGCTTTGTTGTGACTACTTCACAACACTTCTGTCAAGACAATCTATTAATAGAAACTTGATATGGTGCCCCTTATGTTCTATATAATATTTTTAACACATACCTTGAATACTTTGAGTGTTAAAGCATGGATAAGTGTAACATACACTAACATGCACTAAGAACCATTGACTGGAAAAAGACGCATCGTTACCTGCTCTTAGCCTCTTCAGAGTCTCATATGTAAAAAAACTAGCACCAGCATACGGGATGACGCCAAGCATCGTCGGTGAAAACCCTCTATACAAGTGTCTTGGGCCTTCCTTTTTCCAGATTTCCCGAAACACTTCAATTATGTTTCGATACCTGTGGGTGCAGAGGAAAAAAGAAAAAAGACTATGAAGTAGGAGATGCCAGCAGTCAGTGAAACAGTGCATGCCTTTTCACACTGAAACAACTTCTGACATCAACAACTCACACAGAAGGAATGCATTATACAGTGGCACCTCTGCCTCTCTTACTGCAGCAAGGTCAAAACTAGGAGTAAATACAACACCATGTTACGAAAAGCTAAACACATGCAACATTTTTTTTTTTCTTTATTCAGTGGGATTCATCTTTGTAGTGGTATCATTAGTGGTATATGGTTGCGTCATTAGTACTACAGCAAAATCCAATTCAGAGTTTAAGGGGACAGTGAATGAGTTCAAATAAAGAGAAGTCTCAACTAATGGGAGCCACTTGATACAAAGCTACCACGCACTGTGAAAGCTACTGCACATCCACGATACTGAACTTGCTTGACTGCATTCTAGAAGAGGCGTGGCTACGAAGTTTTCGGCAATGCAATGCCATAATATCCTCATACAGACTTTGCAAGCTAAAGAATGTTAAGTCCGACACAGAAAGAAAAACAGGGAGCAATGAAGCACATGGGCAAGCAGTCCATAGTTTGTATGTCGCTCTGGCTTTTGAAAAGGGCACCTGTGCCTGAAGCGTAATCGTATTGATAGCATGCAACACACCAGAACACACACCAAGCTTTGGTCAACTCCAATCTTCCAACTCAAATTTATGTATGAAATTCAGAAATGTTCTTAGAAATGTTCACTAGAAAAACCACTAGACAGCTGCTTTAAACCTACTTTATTTATAATCTGCTTAAATCTGCTATATCTAAGCAACATATTCTATCAACTAGTGGAAACATAACTTTCATTTAGGGGCTCAATTCTTTTACATAAACTGCCCAAAATCAGTTCATTAAAGAACACTGAAGTACTAAGCTTACAAATCTGTAACTACATACAAAAACAGATATCACAGTTCTGTAAATCGCATAATGTAAATGGCATAATACTTGCATAACGAATGCACTTTTTTTCTGAAAGACCAAAGCAACATAAGGAGGTAGTAATTTTAATAATGCATTTAATACGCAGGGTAAATTTTATGGGAACTATTTTGAAAGAGCAAAAATTGAATGAGCGTAATTATTAAATTAAATTGATTAAATTATGGGGTTTTTCGTGCCAAAACCACGATCTGATTATGAGGCACGCCATAGTGGGGAACTCCGGAAATTTGGACCACCTGGGGTTCTTTAACATGCACCTAAATCTAAGTACACGGGTGTTTTTGCATTTCGCCCCCATCGAAATGCGGCCGCCGTGGCCGGGATTCGATCCCGCGACCTCGTGCTCAGCAGCCCAACACCATAGCCACTGAGCAACCACGGTGGGTAGAGTAATTATTTTTTTTAAATGCATTAGATAACTCAGCTCTGCAGTAGATATACATGTCCACCATTTACAAACAGTGACAGCTTTCTGCTCTTCGGCCCCAGAGAAGCATGGTGCATCCGATTCGTAGTAAGCAGCTTGTCATGCCAGCAGCACACATGGACTTCATCAACACTGAAATGCCTTCCAGCAGCACGGTTCCCATGCTTAATCCCGTACTACCCGGCCTTTGACTTAAAACCAGCTGTATAAATGGAATTACAGCCCATCACCCACAGCAAAATCCAAGACAGGCTGAAAAGTGAGCAACAGACAACACTCTTGGGGGCATGTGCTATCATCATCAGCCAGAATGAGTGAACCGGGAAGCCACAACTATTTGTAACTTTTGCAAGAGTGAGGGTCAAAATAAAAAAATTCACTGACAATTACGATACTCCTTAATGCGAAATTGGAGCGCAGCTGTATATGTGTTTTCATTTCGTGATATATTGGCTGGCGCGGACAACCTGTCTCGTGCAGCTTGTTGCAAATGGAGCGAAGTGTGCCGTGACTGCTTCGGTAATTGGGAGATCGTGAGAGGCGCCGCGTGCGAGAATCGCGGGCGCGATTCACAGTAGCCGCCGCAGACAGACCTCCTCTCATGCAGCGCTTTGTTTCCATACAGATCATGCACGCTACTCTGGCATCATCTTGTAGCCATCGTCGCAAGCCCGTCTTGCACAGCACTACGCTTTTCTTCTTACGCTTTCACCATACGCTCCTCCTCTGCTCTCCGCCTCATGCTCTCTTCACTATCGTTGTCTTTTATCTCCCGCTGCACTTTGCGTTCGCTTTCATTCATCGCTGTGTTCGTTCACTCAGTTCCGTAGGACAACACTAACACTCGCCACAAGAATGGGCGCCTAAGAGCTGCGCTCTAAACATCTGCTCCCAATTAAATGCAGTAAGCCCCATCAAAATAGCTATAATTAGATAATGTGCAAAGCAATTTTTTTTTTCATTTGCATTTATCTAGATAAAAGTGCATGAGGGTAAAGCTTGTTTTCAAGCATACCACATATGCCTCCAGCACATTTGTTGCAATGTAACCATGCTATTCATGATTGGTGGCCAACACAAGTAAAATGTCAAAAGTGAAGCACTGCTTTTGGCATGGTAGCAAGGCATCAAAAAATATACATATATCTTTCACAGATGTATGCCAATCTGACAATTGATATTGTGGGAATTATGGAAACCATAATTCCACACGTCCAGAGGCGCGCCAGGAGACGCGAGTAGAGCAGACGCTCCTTGAACGGTTCTCCCGCTCGGGAAGGCCAGGCGGCTTCCCGGCGATGCGATCTCACCCCCTCCCTTCGAACCGGTCACATACGTAGACCGTCACGTGGCCGCGGAGTCCTGTGCCCATTGGACCGAGCCCAGAATGAGGCGGGGCGGTCGCGATCGGCGCGACCAGTGCACGCCGGGGAAGAGAGACGACTGCGAGCCACGACGAAGGACGGAGCTCAGGTAACCATCTTGTTCCCTTCCTTTGTCGTGTCCTACCTCGTTCGACCACTATCGCCCCCGACAAACGTCGAGGTCGACTCTATAGCCTGCTTCCACGCGAATTCCCCATGGAGCAATAAACTCTGTTTGCACTTGTTACACTATCGTGTGTTGTCGTGTTTCTGCCTGTCCTGATACCGCCGAACCCCGGTAGTACAGGGCAAGCACAAGGGAGTTGGCCGTCAAGCCTAAGCCTTAGGACAAAGGCGGCTTGAGAGAATCTGGAGACGACAACTGTTCAGCAGAGATCAGCTCATCAGGGCTCAAAAGGAAAACGCTCACTGTCAAAACCTGGTCGCCAGCCTCAGAGAAGAGACGGACCCAGAGAGACGAGTCGGAGAGCACCCAGAAACCGCCGGTACGACGGGGGGCACAGACTCGGACGGTGAGCTGGAGAACTATCTGCTTGATGCGGACGGGGCTCTGCTGAAATACGTGCCAGGCAAAGAAGACTCAAACGAGAGATTCAAAGCCGTCATCCCACGCCAGCTCAGACGAGCGGCATTGCAGCATTACCACGACACAGATGGCCACGGCAGCGCATCAAAGACATGAAAGAAACTGTGTCGGTTCGCAACCTGGCCAGGCATGAAGCGTGATATATGTAAATACGTGCAAACCTGCCACGTCTGCCAAGCAAGGAAGCCGAGAGGCGGGAAGCCGCCCGGCTTGTTATAACCGATCGTGAGCACGAAGCCATGGGAACTCGTGGCGTGCGACTTGATCGGACCGCTGCCGCGCAGTAAGAGAGGGCACAAATTTGTGCTAGTGATCACTTGCCACTTCAGTGGAATCACTGAACTGTACCCACTACGAGCAGCGACAACGAAGGAGGTCCCGAAAAAACTATTGGAGACCTTCTGCCGCTATGGGTTCCCCGAGCGACTGATCACCGACAATGCATCGTATTTCATGTCGAAAATCTTCGGAGATACGTGTACAGCGATGGGAGGGGGTGAGATCGCGCCGCCGGGAAGCCGCCTGGCCTTTCCGAGCGGGAGAACCGTGCAAGGAGCATCTGCTCTACTCGCGTCTCCTGGCACGCCTCTGGACGTGCGGAATTATCGGTTTCCATAATTCCCACAATATTCCACACAGCAAAGCTGTATAAGCGAGTTCAAACTACCCTTCAGAAGTACTAGGGGGCTGTTTGCGGGCTCACAGCCTCGCTCAAACGCAGGTGCTCCATTAAAGCACAATCGAGGCTGGTCGTTCTCAGTGATGGCCCCAATACAGGCTGCATTGCAGTATGACGGTGTCAGCTTTCACCGCTGCAACTGTGCAGACTCCCAGCTAAGCTCCAAGGTGGAGTCGGTATGACGCGATATGACAAACAAAACTTATGGGTCAGTACTCACTCAAAGATGGAGAAAATCAAAGATGGAGGAGACATCATGCTTGAAAAGCTCCGCACATTATACGCAATGCCTCATGACTTCACCTGAGAACTGGAAGAATGCCAACATTAAAATAATCCACAACAAGGGAGACATTAAAGAATTGAAGAATTATAGGCCCATTAGCTTGTTTTCAATATTGTACAAAATATTCACCAAGATAATTTCCAATAGAATCAGGGCAACACTTGACTTCAGTCAACCAAGAGAACAAGCTGGCTTCAGGAAGAGATATTCTACAATGGATCACATCCATGTCATCAATCAGGCAATCTAGAAATCTGTGGAGTATAATCAACCTCTCTGTATGGCTTTCATAGATTATGAAAGGGCAATTTGATTCAGTAGAGATATCAGCAGTCACAGAGGCATTGCGTAATCAAGGAGTACAGGAGGCATACGTGAATATATCAGCAAATATCTACAAAGATTCCACAGCTACCTTGGTCCTTCACACGAAAAGTAGAAAGTTACCTATCAGGAAAGGGGTCAGGCAAGGAGACACAACCTCTCCAGTGCTATTCACTGCATGCTTAGAAGAAGTATTCAAGCTCTTAGACTGGGAAGGCTTAGGAGTGAAGATCAACGGCGAATATCTCAGCAACCTTCGGTTTGCAGATGACATTTCCTGTTCAGCAACACTGGGTACGAATTGTAACATATGATTGAGGACCTTAAACGAGAAAGCGTAAGAGTGGGGTTGAAGATTAATATGCAGAAGACAAAGATAATGTTCAACAGCCTGGCCAGAGGACAAGAATTCAGGATAGCCAGTCAGCCTTTAGAGTCTGTAAAGGAGTACGTTTATCTAGGTCAATTACTGACAGGGGACCCTGATCATGAGAGGGAAATTTACAGAAGAATAAACATGAGTTGGAGTGCATACGGCAGGCATTGCCAAATCCTGACTCGGAGCTTACCATTGTCGTTGGAAAGAAGAGTGTACAATCATTGCATTCTACCGGTGCTAACATATGGGGCAGAAACTTGGAAGTTAATAAAGAAGCTCAAGAACAAGTTAAGGACCGCACAAAGAGCAATGGAAAGAAAAATGTTAGGCGTAACGTTAAGAGTCAGGAAGAAAGCGGTGTGGATCAGAGAGCAAACAGGCATAGCCGATATATTCCAGCTGACATTAAGAGAAAGAAATGGAGCTGGGCAGGCCATGTAATGCATAGGGTAGATAACCGGTGGAATGGGTGTCAAGAGAAGGGAAGCACAGTCAAGGACGGCAGAAAACTAGGTGAGGTGATGAAATTAGGAGATTTGCAAGTGGCAATTGGAATCTGCTAGCACAAGGCAGGGGTAACTGATAGATCGCAGGGAGAGTCCTTCGTCCTGCAGTGGACATAAAAATAGGCTGATGATGATGACTCGCTCAAAAAAATGTGCACATAAGTTGTTGTACTACTCGAATAGATAAGTGCAAGGTAATTTTTATTTCTTAATCACTGACCATTACGTTTCAAAGCAGAGTCGGGGCTCCGACATACATTGTATTGCATCTACACTTGACATCAACCATGTCATTGCACGCCAGCCTTTGGCACATGAGAACCGTTGCAGAACTCCTCTTAACAGCTTCGCTGCGAAATTGCATTCTTCGAAGGCTATGATCACCTATCTGGCATGGAGACGGCCATCCTTGCACGTGCAACGTCCAAGGGGTACGTCAATGCTGATGCTGTGCAACCAGCCAAAGAGCCAGCAAGGAAGGTCTTGAAGTAGTGCTTCTTCCTGGCAACAAGCCCAAGTTTGTTATTAGCACATAATCAATAAATGGAACAACGTAGTATGCATCACTTATCACCGTAGCATGCGCACACTCCAGGGAGTGTTGACTCTTTGAACATGTACTTTTACAGCAATAGTCATTATTCTATACTTCGTTTCATACATAGCAGACAACGCTACCAAGGCTAGACTTCACATCCGCGACCAAGAAGTAGTGCGTCACATATTAAAGAAAGATACTAGGTGCACACCATGTAATTCAATGTAAAATTAAGCCTCGTACATTTACATTGCAAAATATGATGTACTTATTGTGCGCAAGGTGTCGGAAATCCAAACCTGTTTACCACCAAACAGGTGGAGTGACACATTTTTGCGACCAGTGGCCACTGCACGCGACTTGCGCTTGTGACCAAAGCATATGTCGCTCAAGAACAAGCTAAAGTTCAGACTCTGTTAAATATTATGTCACCTACTAGAAGCACAAATATGCACAATCTGTTTTTTTCTTCTTTCTTCCTTTCTGTGGTTTTACATGCCAAAACCAGTTCTGATTATGAGGCACGCTGTAGTGGAGGGCTCCGGATCTCTCGCAAATTTCACAGCATGATGACATTTTATGGTCCAGTTCATTCAACATAACACCTGGCACTGTTAACTGCTTGATTTGTAAAGAAAATAAAAATGCAAATTTGCCATTACCCACACCTCTTTGGGTGTCCACATCCCACCTCCTGTGCTTTTTGAAAACTATCTCGAAGGCAATCCTCTGGCATGCTACAGACATTGAAAGTGACAAGGTACTAATATCCCAGCTGCCATGTTTGGGCATCGCTCAGTGGGCCTCCTCAATCCCTATCAGTCCCTATCAGTCCTTGAGAGTCCCCAAACTGCCTGAGGCCAAGCTTTCAGCCAATGATCGTTGCACATGCAGCGTCTTGGGCAGTGCGCGACAGTCCGAGACGGCAAATCGATGAGGCCCACTGGGAGGTGTGCGAATGAAGGCAACCTCACATTTATTTCTTTACAAACTATAGTCGGTGACAACTTACAAACAAGCTCCACCACGAAAAACACAGTGTACCTATCCTTCTCCTCTGAAAGAGAGTCAAGACAGCAGGAGTCCACTCACAATCTGACACAAATTACATACAGCCAATAAGGTTTCCTTATTTCCCCGACACTAAAGTGGTATTGCATGTTTAAAACAGCTGTTTTTTTCCGTACAGGTCTGTCTTTGTGTCACTGGTTTCAGGATAAAACATGAATGTCCAGGGCAAATTTTATGGGCGATCCTGATATCACGGCTCAGGCAAAAATAGTATTTGAGCTTGAAACAATGAGCTTTTATTTTCCAATTAGCCCAGTATTTACATTAGCAGAGCAAAGCCATTAAGCTGTGAGCAAACTCAACTTTAATTTCCTTTCTGTGAAGTCGTAATATGTATACAGACTATTTCATCCGCAGAAAGCATTGCAGATTAAAAACAACTGCTATGAACAACTGCTATGCGAAACACGCAAAGTGAGACTTCTATGACGGCACTCCTTTGCATAGCTTCCACAGCATTGCCTGCGATGTTTGAATTGTAGTGCAGCATAGCAAAAGTGTCTATTCAAAGGCGTCTTTCTTTACAGGCTCATTTGACAGCTCACCTCCTTTCGTTTGTGTCCACCTTGAGGATGATCTTCCAGTGCTCATGAGCAGCGTACTGGCAGGCGGCAAAGGGGACAACTCTTGCCATGGTGGCTGTGTTGCCTCGCCACCAACTGAATAGGCCATGCTCTTTGTATGAGTTGACCAGGAACTTAATTGCCTTGGAAAACGAGAACTGCTCATTGTGTACTGCAATAAGGCAAGGAAATGCAATGTTAGGGGGATGGAAAATAAAAAAATGCAAATAAAGATATTAGTTTAGACAAAGTACCGCCAAATTTAGGGCATTGCTCCAAAAAGTTTCTTTTACTTTAGATTGTTAAGCTCTTCCTTTCTTCCTTCATTTTATTTTTCTATAATGAAGTGCAGAAACTTTTACAACTTCTGCCACCAGTGACCATGCACCAGCTGAATAAGTGAAAAATCTTATCCTTATTTAAATGCACTTTCTGTGAAAGCATGTTTGAAAAATCAGAGATAGATGTTGAAATCCTCGTGTGAAGTGTCCAATGTATTATCATTTCTATTCAGTGTTTATTTAATTTTTTGTGCGTATAGAGAGGCTTTGGGACTTTCATTGTCTTATACAAGATGTAGAGATTTCCTGGAATACGTGTAATAAAATATGCAAAACAAGGCAACACCGTTTAGGTGGCCTCGCCACATAAATTATCAGCTACGGGGTAATATAAACTAGGCATGTGAAACAGGGGAGGAACAGAGGAAACAGCATCAGCCTGAGAAAGGGTCACAAGGTACCATGAAGGATAGCCTTGAAGCCAGGAAGCTGATAAAGAAAATAAGAAATGATAGGACAAAGTGGTACAAAGAGCACATAAAAAACAGCAACCCTCCCTCCTGAAAGTGCGCAGAATGAAAAAAAAAAAAAAAAAGCATTTCATGCTGAGCACAGGGCATATAGTTCACGGTCAAAGCTCTTCGTCCAGACTACAAAAAGCACACCTTAAAACATATGACAAACATGAATGGTGAGAAATATGCTAAAAAGTACTATTTTGGCAAAGCATGAGCATTTAAGGCAACCTCATAAACACTGTGTAAAAACTTCAGAACCAAGGAGAAATAAAACAAGACCCCTTTCCCCTCCCCCCCTTTTTTTTTCAGCAGCAAAACAGGAACAATCAAGCTACCTGAAATATAGGAGATGCAAAAAGAGTTAACGAAAACATCTCCTCACAAGGAACAACCTTTGTATGGTTATATAATTTAAGAACTCAAGTAAAAATGATTATGGATCAAGTGACAATGGTTTAAACTGTTGCATGAGGCTGCATGCATTTACACATGCACACAAAAAAAAAAAAGAGAGGAAGAACTCCTGACTGTAAACTTCAGTCAATGGCAAGAAACTATAAGATAAAATAACTTATTAGAGGCTCTTCCATGACAAAGTATGCCACACAAACCATGGCAACAGCAGTGAGTAGTATTAGGTTGCCATAAAAAGTGCACGTCTTACTTTGGAAGTTAATCTTTGTGCGGTCAAGGGGTGCTATAGTCGTCTTCGCGAGAGAGCCAGCTAGTGCCCCAGCAATGAATGAAGTGATAACTTTATCTCGATTCGTTATCTGCAAACAAGAAGGAAAAAACAGGTCATGACTATTTGCAACAATCATAAAAGGACCAGTCCCACAACATACATGCTGAACAGTTATACGAAAAGAGAACAGGAAAAAGAAAAAAAAGTTATATATATATATATATAAAGATCCGAATGGTTTGCAACATTCAGCACAGAGCACTCAAAGTCACACTGTACAATCTTCGAAAGCTTAACAAGCAGCAAGCATCACACACAAATTAGTCACATTTTGAAGGACAATTTACGCGAACTGTACACAAGTAAAGGCAACCAATGAAACTTTATGTGAGCAGTTGGGTAGTTCAGTGGAGGTGTTTTTTTACCATGCACACTGCTAATAAGGCTGGTGGACGATAAAACAGTAAGGCTGAAGTCAGTCTACTATAAAAAGAACACTTTATTTCTCTCCCTCTCTGGGAGGAACAACTCATCAGGTTAGTTATGTACTATGGCAAATAAAGTGTCTATTTAATATTGATAAGCAATTATTAACATGCTGTACACATTTAAAAGGTAACCTTCACCGAATCCTTAAGAGCATGCCAGTCACAATCAGTGCAGTGTGTTTGCAAAGTCAGTGAAAAGGGAATTACTGAGATGTCAGAAATGTGCCCAGAGGTGGAAGAAAACAAGCAGTGTTTGCAAAATTATCTGCCTTTACCGCAACTTCTCCCTCAGCCATTGAACGAAAAGATCAGCCTAGGCAAGTGTTGTCTCCGAACCTAGCCAGAAGGATGAGAGAAACAGAAATGAGTAAATAGTAAAATATGGGGCCAGTAATTTCATAAAAGTTGTCAGAGTTGCGTTAGTTTGGCATAATGACATTTCTGCATTGGTAACTACAACCAGTAACCAAATTTTTTTAAGGAGAACAGGCTAACAAGACGGATTAGTTCTGTTAAGATGAAAGCATGAAATTTGTGTTACGCTGAATGTGAAAGTATGCAACAGATACCTGAAGTTCTGTTCTGCTATGTAGCCTATAATATAAAAACCCGCACATATGCACACATTTACATATAAGACATAGTTTTCTTCCCAATTTTGCTCTACTGATTGCTGCCCAGCTTGCTCAAAGCACCATGATGAGCTCGTACAATCTTAATGACTGAATGACTGGTTGAGTTTAATGTCCTAAACCTACACCCGAACTATGGAAGGATGGTTTAGTCTTGGTTTCAACCTTTATTTTCACCACAAAAGGTTATTTAAAGTACACTGAAATATAAAATCACAGCATTTCGTTGCTTTGCACCCATTGAAATGTGGCTGCCATGGCCAGGACACAAGTTCTTTATTTTTTCATGACTTTGTGATCAGTAGCAGAACATCAAATGACTAGCTTTGCTCTCAGACACCACTGTCTCGCTGCTGCATCACCTACTGCTACATAAGTTCAGTTAGAAACAACAACAACAAAAAAAGAGACCAATAGAGCTTTAAAACAAGAAAGCAAGCTGCTTTCTTGCTAATGTTGCTTGAATTTTCTTTTCCATCACCTGATAGATATGCGCAAGTTTGAGTTGGCAGGTAGGACATGATTACAATTAACAACAAGACAAGCAAAGTTACACAATGAACAAGAAAAAAATAATGCTGAGTTCCAACCGGCTTATTCCTTTTTCTGTATTCTTTCTGTACTCTCCTATTTCAGGCATGCAAGCATTGTGCACTTCCTGTTCATTAATTTAAACAATAATAATATAGATCACAAAACGAACACATGCCAAGTTTGTAAATGTACATTCCTAATTCAAAGTCTGCTTGTAACACTGTTCACTATAATCAGTGCAGACGCAATGGAACATTTTTTAAGTCTTTCACACTCGAACTCGCCACAGCACTGCAGCCAATTACACTAAGTGATATGTTGTGCATGTCATCCTCAGTGCTATTTATTTGTCTCAACAGCCATGGGCCACAGAAAGTCAAGTTGTGCACTTTCCTTGCGTGATAACCTTAAACCTGCTATGCTTGTCGTACACTTTTTCATGGTGTTCTTAACTAATCATGGTGGGTAAGCTTATGCACAGATAATGTAACTGACCACAAAGAAGGAGACTACCATACTTATGAAGTCTAACAAAGAGAGAGAGAGAAAGGAACCATTAGAGCTTGATTGTGGCATCAGCGTATCATGGCATGTAAGTTGATGAGCTTTTTTGTAGCCCTCAAAATTTTATGGGGCTGTCGATGAACAACTATTCACAAAAAAAAAAAAAAAAATGGGCAGTGGGCCTGGTACCCAGAAGCCAGAGCACAAAGGTGAAGTACTGCTCTGTCAAGAATATAAAGAATAAAACAGGAAGGAAAAAAAAAAAAAGAAGGTAGTGGGCAGTGGTCATTACATGGCAAATAAGTTCTGTGGAAATCTGTAACGTGGAGGAAGTTCATGAAAGAGAAAAATTGTCATCCGCTCAACATGTAGCATAATGCTACAAAGGAAACGCGTACGGGTTTCTCAGAAAGAAAGTTTCGCAGTTGAAGAAAAATTCTTCCTAGTAGGATGTTCTGACATGGGGCCAATGCTTTTCTGGAGGTTGCTCGCCCATATGAGCTAACCAGGAGGCTAGCCTATTGCACGGCAAGGGCTAGCTAATTCACAACTTAAAGCGCAGGAACAGTGAAAATAGAGAATTCACAAAGTTCAGGAAGCACCTTCTAAGAATTCCGGAGCTTCTTTAATGCACAGTGGAGCCAAGAACATTACATCACCCCACACTTCTGCTATGCACAGCATCCTGCCCACCAAAAGTGCTACATAGGCCTAGAAGAATTACAGACCTGTATAGTGTAGATCGACAATAACTGCATTGTTTTCTCTTCATTTTGCTCAATTTTTAGCCCACAATAATGCCACTTGGAAATAACAATAAGAAGATGCTAAGTCGTCCTCAAAATGAGAAAAGCATGCCCCACAAAAAGAGAAAAAGAAAGCTGTCAAGCTTGTTCCACATCATTTAAGCTTTAAAGCTAATGTATTAACTTCTGTACCACTTTGTTCTAGAAGTGATGTTTGAAACATGCAAATAGTTGAAAAATAAGAATGATTAAAAAGAAAAACTCACATTTACATGTGTTTCAGTTTAATCAAACCACAGTAAAATTTTAACAATTCTATAGTACAACATGTGAAGCAGGAAAGAAAGGAAAAATCAGAACCTCCACCAGTGCATCTTCCCGGTTCCTTGGTTGTGCTTCTGAAATGTTAGCCATAGTGTGTACAGGTGCTCACACTACTATCCAGAATTCTCAATCGGTGTGCTGCGATGCAAAGAACTCGATATCTGCGCATTGCTGGCCTGTTTGAGAGGCAATGCTCGTGATCAGCAGAAGCCACAAGGATGCCCGGGCGATACAGTGTTCAGCCCAGTACAATGAGCTGCTGTGTCATTACTCCTTTTGCTCAGCAATCCAGCGCTCGAGTGCTCCATACTGAAGTGTGAAAGACCCTACCAACCAGACCAATTGGCACCTCGTTGACACAGTCAACGTTGGCATTAGGGGTTCCCGAACCAGGGGGGGAAAGCGCCCCACATGTTCCCCATATCTGAGGGCCCTCTAATACAGTAAATTAAGCCTTGGTTTCACAATAACAAAAACAAGTTTGTGTAGGTGAAATGCACCCCAGCTCCTGCGCTCACACTCAGAATACACTTCGGAAGCCCCTGGTTGTTGATGCTTACAGGTCAATCAGAGTGAAGAATTGGAGCTGACCTTGGTTCCACGAGCAAAACCATGGCCATGGCCATTTCTGCCTTTTGCAATACACCAACTCTGTCGCCATAAAGACCACGTAACTTTGTTCTTGTAGAGAGCACAGAGCGAGGAAAAGACATTCAGCTCCTGTGGTCTAAGGCTCATGAAAGAAACCAAATACTTAATAGCGTGAAATACTACACTACTGCTTACCTCATACTGCGGTTCATCATCCCAATGGCTGAATGCATCAGGTGTTGGCTCAGTATTGTTCGAATTTTCCTCACATGCAGTGGGGTCTGGTGTTGGCAAAAATTCTAATTTCATGCCAAAATTTCATTCAGGTCCCTTCAGTTCTTATGCCTGCAATAATCGATGAGCTGTGTTACTTCCCTTCTGCATTGTACAGTCAAAATATTGCTTATCTCGGTCATATGACCCAAATATGCCAATTTACAGATCAATTTGAGGAGGACACCCATGCAAGAAGCGATGAAGTTTATGGTGAGGAAGCCACCTGCATGAACTGTTAGCACACCATCCAGCACGTCTGCCACTATATGTAAAGATTTTGTATCATACATGCATACCTCTTCTATTAGTAACACTACTATAGGCATGGAATATTTCAAATGCTTAACATCTTATCAAAGTTACATGCATATATTTTCAAGGAACTAATAATAATAATCTGACTGCATGTGTGTGCTAAAATAAGAGCTTGGCTATGAAGCACACCGCAACAGAAGGCTCTGGGTTGATTCAGAGCACCTTGGCTTCTGTACCATGCACCTAACACTCAGTAAACAATGTGTTTCACAATGCTACCCGTTTTAGCACTCGGAGCAGAGCCAAATTAAGATGGACAGCAAATAGCATAGTGTCTTCAGCAAAGTCCAAGCACTGCCTAATTTAGATAATTCATTGTGTGCTCTAGTGCAGTCAGTACAGGGCCTTGCAAATCTCCATGTTATGTCAAAGCTAAGCTTCACGACAAGCATATCTTCACTTGACAATGTCTTCTTTACATGCTAAGCAGCAAGAAGAGATAATTCACAAGCACAAGCATTGTAAAGGTTATACCAAAACACACATTGAACATGCATGTAAATTCACAAAATGTTAGCATGCATACTAATTATGAAAACAGAGAAGAGCACCATGCGCCTGAGAATTGGGTGAATGCTTCATCACCTGCTTACATCGTGTGGCGTAATTTGGGCAAGATATGATGTAGGTGCTGAATTCCTTAGTCTAGGTATCACAAATTTAGATTTTAGTGTCATGTCTGAGGCATAATCTCCAACAGCATCAAATGGAGTGCATTATCAGAAGATCAGAGTGCAGGCTGCATAAACTAGAACACACCTCGGCAGCATAGAAACCTTTTCTGTGACTAATAATTACGGTTTTTTTTTTTTTTTTCGTGCTCAATGGTAGCACGCGCCTAGTTATATACTTCTAATGGGGCTAAAGTTATGAAAGAGGCAAGCATAACGAACTGTGTTTTCCTTTTGGTATTATTAATTTTAATGCTGCCTATAAACTGCATGTACACTTTTCCAATGAACAGCATGTATATTTGAAGACTCAAGTTTCAGAAACTCACTCACATTGTCGGTCTGAAGAACATGTAGACTCAATCTATCGTTATAAATCCGCGAGTGCTAGTAAAAACAGGGACAAGTTTAGATCAATTCAAGAACGGACAAAAATAATAAAAGAAAGGCTGTGCACTTAATTACCGAAGATGTGCTAAGTAAGTAAGGAAGTACTGTACACTGCTATTACGCGATACACAAGGATAAGAAATCTCCGCACGACCCAATTGTATGCTTCACATCATCATGCAACTGCTAACGCCAAGAATTTATCAAGCGCATCCAAAGGTGAAGTGCACAGACCAGGCACACCGAGGGGTCAATGCTTTATAAGTGACTGCCTGACTGCTTCGGACAAATTTATCTTCAGATTAGCACCGCACGACGACCCCGCGACGAGCAGGTAAGGCAGCGGTACTACTCACATCGGTACAGGTAAAGTGTTCTAGGTGAGCAAGGTCGCGAAACCGAAGTTTTGATCTCTCAGCACACAGCCAGGCAAAGGTCTTCTCACTCGTGGAAAACAGCACACACTACACGTGCTACTTTGACCGTGTGCGCTCGCGTACCGAGGTACGGCAACTTGCGTTAAACAGAAACGATGCTACGATGCCGACCGGAACTGGCATATCTGAGAGCTGTGGCTGTCCTTTTGGGATTGCCGGAAAAGCGTAAAGCTGACGTCACGAAACCACACCCATGTCGTCATATGGCGGTTGTTTCAAACATATATATTTCGCCCACTGAAGCGGCGTAGGAAACAGAGTTCTTCAAACACTTCGAGCATGATACAAACGTCAGCTAGCTGATAACCCTAATAACGGCTTCTTCTTGCTTATGGTCGCCGTACCTTAAGTCCTGTGCCCACAAGCTTGAGAAGGTCCCCGTGTTGACGGCAGTGAGGCACCGCCATCGCCTAATCAATGCGGCGCGTCTATATAGATTAGCGCCTTTGTTGAAAAAAGGTTATATGTCAGATATGCCGCAGAAGGAACTAAGGAAAGGGCAGTAATCGCTCCGTGCGTGCTATCTTATGAATATAGGACGTGGCAGAACAATACGGCGTCGAAACGTGTTAACGCACGCGCCGAAAGAAAAAAGTGTGCGCCCTTGATATGGACAAAACCAGGATTTGTTTTCTGGTACGGTTAGCAGGGAATTCTCCACCTTGATCAATGAGGAAAGTGCAAAGAGTGAAAAATAAGCAGACATATATTACGCTGTAATCATGAACCCAGTTTTTATTTCTCTCTCTTTGCTTTAATTATTATTTATGGACACTCTAATTCTCCCAGTAACACATGCACTATTTTATCGAGAGATTTTGAAGATATCTAACGCCTATTTCCGCCTCACAGAGGCCGATACCATGTACATATGAGGGCCTTACATATGAGTGACGATGATGACACGCACGGCGCAGAAAAGGCTGAGCGATTGCGTGGACAGTGCACAGCTCCGTCTTTGGCTTCGTGCCGACCTGCGATGGTGCCGTAACGGCACCTTTTCTTTTAATACGAAGCAGTCTAAGCCCAGACACATTGAGCTAGGTAGGTCCCTGTCTCGCCTCTTTCCGGGCCTCTTCGATGAAAGCAAAATTCAAGTGTCCGACGGTGGGATCGAACCTCTGACTTCCAGCACAGCAGTCCAATGCTCTAACTCTAGAGCTCTAGCTGTTATAGCTAGGCCATGATCGCACACATGTTTATCTCGTGCCTACGCCAAATAGCTCACCCTTTGAGGCGACTGGTGCGTACGTCGCATAGCTAGCAAGAGCGACCGAGCGCTCGTGCACATCCAACAGTTTCCCTTCGGCCATAGACTTATCGCTGCCTTTCCCATGCGTTACGAGCGGAATTGTGCCCGTTTCTCCCATTCTTGCATCATGCATCAGCAAACGTTTTAAAGCGCTGTGTTAGACTGCACAGCCTTGCAGGTATCGGCCCAGATTCCAAAGTCCTGTCCTCGTTGCAGATAACGCGCTATGAAGATGTTGTGCGGCATTGTATACCGCCTTTGTGATCGGCCCAGGTCGTAACAGAACAGGTTGCAACGTTTGTTCGGCGTAGTAGAAACAATACTCTCGCCATATGCCGTCGCCATCACACACTATATATATATATATATATATATATATATATATATATATATATATATATATATATATATATATAGTCGCCGTCATCCTGCTTCTGTCGTCAAACACAGGCTCGCGCCACACACATTTGCTTGCTTTACACAATTACACGTTGGTCCGTCATGTTAACTCTGAGGAACCCCAAACGATGGTGGATAGCCATGGAGTCCATAGGCGGAAAGTTTTCATTTTTCCAGGAGGAGCTGGGGCCTGACCAGCTTTCCGAACCCCACCCATGTATGCATATATATATATATATATATATATATATAACCTTTAATAACAGTTACACTGGACACTTCGCGTGACCTCGAAAGACTGTTCACTGAAGTGACGAGCTTATATGAGTATTTGCACGACCTCAGAGTAGGAGACAATTCAGTTTTAGAGCCCAAGTCCCCTCGCACCGCCAAGAGACTGGCGTCTCGATCGTGATTGAGCCATGCGACAAGCGGATTCAGTTAAACACGTTAGGGAGATACATGTGTTTCGTGCGTATTAAGTCGCACAGGTACACATCTATGAAAAAGCAATGTAACGCCTTGTAAAAGATTTAATACAAAAGATACAACCAAGAAATATTTTCCTGACGAAAGGTCAGTTACTGAGAAGATAAGACATAACATATATAAACATTAAACGATATATAACAATTTCTGAACACAAGTTACGACTATCAATCAATCAATCAATCAATCAAAGTTTATTTCACCAGAAAATTCTGGATGGTCTTCAGGGCTAAAAGCCGCTCTAGGCAGCTTGACTGAGTCCCTGAAGACTCTTACATCGGCAGCATACGACGTTCACAGCACATATATGCGTATAGGATCACAATTATGACATACGTGAGTAATACTGTACAAGGTTTGCGTACAAACATACAGTATACAAAGCTTACGTAAGGATCACTTGAAGTTAACATACACAGTTAAAGTAGGATTCGCATCAAATGTTAAATACAGCTAGGATAAACATCATCGCAAAAGAACTTTTGACTGCAAAAAAATTTTTTTAATAATAAAATACTGTTAATTTAACAGGTTTCACAAACAATAAAGAGTAAAAATAGCACTGATAACAGACATCGCGCAACGACCAAAACAAAATGCAATAAGTACAGGATAGGCAAAAAACCACGCAAACAAGACACATGCACGCCATTCCAAAGATCACTATGCGACAGCTATTTACAACATTGATGCGAAGAACTGGCATAGCTGCCGGTGTGTAGCAGTAGTTTAGAATTATTAGCATAAGTATAATGTGATTCCATAACGCCATAGTTTCATTACATGTCAAAGCATGCCTTATGCCACTGGTTTCGTTTATTTTCCGCAGGCAGAACAAAGCATTATAGAGTAAAAGTTATCAGGTGCCCAAACAAATAAACATATTAACAAATTAATAAATAAGACAACGATATCTCAAAAGCGCGAAAGGACTCGATAGCAAGTATAGGAACAACGTGGATTGTGTTATTGAGAGGGAAATGCAGCATACGACGAATAAAAATTAATAAGGAAAATGCACAGATAGACTAGGGAGTTTTACAAATAGCGCAACCACGCGTCTTTTCTTACCCAATAGCCCTCACTCTGCTTGCGCTGTTATGGACCCCATTTTCGTTCCTTTGTTTCTTGCGTTGTTTTCTCAGCCAGGTGGTTTGCTTGTAAGTTGGTGCCTTTCTCCTATTAAAGACATCAGTTCGTTGTCTGATGCGATGATTTCACCATCATTTAAAAAGTGTTCGTTCGGGCACATGATCTGGAAATGAAGTCGTCGGCAATCTTAATCAAATTGATTTTGCGGGAGAGTTCTTTGTGGGCGTGAAAAAATTGTCAGAGGGTTCAAACGGGCTTGTCCAGTCGGCGACCGCAAGTACATTTTCAGTCACCGAAGGCAAGAAAAGGACCTGTCGGATGTGGTCGACGAGAACGGTATGGCCAACGCATTCTTTTTTTAGGGGCGAAGTACCTTAGGGCCAAGCCTTGTCCCTCGTCGTCGTCCGTTGTCCGTAGCTCTGGTTTGCTTGGAGACCGCTAGGGGCGCTGCGGTGCACAAGGGCGTAGGGTGCCTCGATGCCAGCGCCGCCGTTCAGGGTGGTGCCATCCTTTGACCGCCCCCGCGCCGCCACTTTCTCCCTGCGACGCCATCTTGAATCACAGCGAGCGGTTGCGATTGCT
The DNA here is from genome assembly GCF_013339745.2 of Dermacentor silvarum. Lineage (NCBI taxonomy): Eukaryota > Metazoa > Arthropoda > Arachnida > Ixodida > Ixodidae > Dermacentor > Dermacentor silvarum. The sequence continues at coordinate 125,589,714 of NC_051159.1, forward strand.
TGGTGCCGGTGCTTAGTTCGAGACACAGTGCGCTCGGATGCTTCGCTGACGCTTCTACTTGCTGGACAGTGTTCAGCCGCATGACTGACGAGGTTGTCAAGCGCATCGAGTCGCCATGAGGGGTTGTTGTGTTCCTAAGTGCGCCGGATCGACGCATAAAGTGCTTCGTTGTTTTCGCTTCCCCCGGGACCCAGAGCGGAGAGATGGGAAGCCGAAGTAAAGCGGGATCACTGGAAGGCAACGGATAGCTCCTACATTTACAAGGTAAGTGTCAAGACTACCGCACCGTGTTTTTCATTTAAATAAGAAAGTATTCTCTGATCCTCGCTTACGTGCCAACGTTCGCTCACGAACTAAGCCCCGCACCGATGCTGTCTGAGTAGCGTGTGGTTTGCGAGCGCGTGTCGCATAGGCTTTTTCGTTTTGATCGGCGCAGTCTATGCGAGTAGTACCCTGATTTAAAGGACTGACGAAGATGTTTAGCCGCGAAATAGTCTTACATTAGCTACGAATCGTCACGTAAACCACCTATTTTACTTTTTCACGGGAAGTACACATCGTGCGTGTCTCTTGGGTTTCTTTTTTTTTTTTTTTTTTTTTTTTTTTTTAGGTACTGGTAATTTGGGACTAAAGAACGCAGTGCTTCTTCTGGGGAGAGCGGCTGTTGTGTACGTCGCAAGCGAAGCATTGTGATTTTCAGATTTTTCAGCAGATATCTTGCAGATCTAAGGGTGTTACGTTACACAGCTGATTTTTTAGACTTGTATATATTTGTAGCATGGTGCTCGTAAGCCGATGGTCATTCGTGTTCATTCCAGGTCGTTGTGGGTACTGTGACAGTCTTTAAATGTCCGTGCACGGTATTCCCAGGCGTAGTAGAGGGGCATCATGGAACAAAAATGTTTCGGCGCTTTCTGGCATGGTGTCTGTAGCCTATGCATTTATTCGAAACGAGTGAAGCGAGGTGATACAGCATTACTTCTGCGAAAATTTATTTTTAAGCACTTTATTGGGTTCTCTTTATTTACAAGGCAACTTTTCATATCAATTTGAAGGTCAATAATCACTTTTGTTATTTTACTTGTACTTAGAAACACTTTGAAGAGGACCAGTACCAGTACCAGCCCTACACCATCATGGACTATTTTCGAAGTGAAAAACATTGCTAATCTGACTGTCTTAGTTTCATTTACGGTTTTTGTACGCGATATGTATGCAGTGTTTACTTTTTCAATGTAGTTTACATCACTGTTTTAGTGGTTATTTATAAAATGTTCTGTACTCGCCATTGATGTGTTTGGCTGTGACGTATTCGATGGTAGCTGATGTATTCTGGCTGGATATCATGATTAATATTACCCGCGGGTGCGTTTTCCTGTTTGTATTCTTGTTTTCGATTTATATTGTTTGTAATAAGGTTGATGTATTCACTTGAAATCCCCCCCCCCCCCCCCCCAATGTAATGAATAAATAAAAAAAGAAAGAACTCCCTATCCCGAATTGTGTACGTGTGTCGAGCCTACCTTGCGAATTTTTTTTATCTCGTCTTTCAACATAACCTTCAGGCGCCACACAGTACATATAATGTTTCATGTACATATCTCTTTCATGATTTACTGTACTAGACATTACTAAGTAAATGTATTTTGTGCATCGTTAGGTTTTTTGTGTGTATTACGCAAGATTGACACTGACAAGTTACGTTACATGTTTCTCTACAGCACTAACTAAACCTTATTTTCACATCGCAGTTATTTTTACGCCAGCTTAATCCTGTCAGTACAGTTTTGTGGGCAAAAAAGGAAAATTGCGCGTAGATATCGTCAAATAATTGCAACGAACGCAAAGAGCACGCGCAACGCAAGGGAAACTAACTGCCGTGCGCGAGTGGCTGGCTACGGTAAAGGAGGCGTGACGTGTGTGGTACAGCAGCGAAGAAAAACTTCCACGCACAGGGGTTCGCCAGCCTTATATACCAAGCAACGAAGCGCAAAAAAGGTGCGTATTTCAAACATACACACGGCATATTAAATGGATTGAATTGGGCAACTTGGAGCATGTTCCCGGCGCCATACATTTACGTCTTCGACCCTCGACGAGTTAACGGCTATTGGTTATAAATATGTGCAGATGCGATAGCAATTAAAAAAATCCTCACCAAGGCAAACCACTTGGAAGCGCGCCGCGAGTAACATTATTTATGAACGCAAGCGTAGCTGAGTCTGAGCTCGTGTGATTCAATATGGCGGCGCCAGCGGGGTTGTCTCCACCCTGAACGGTGGCGCTGGCATCGAGGCACCCTTAAAGCCCCTTGATCAAGGGACTTTAGGCACCCTACAAGGACGTTCGTTCCCGACGCGCGCTCTCTTTCTCTCTCGTCCGTAGCTCTGGTTTGCATGGAGTCCGCTAGGGGCGCTGCGGTGCACAAGGGCGTTCGTTCCCGACGCGCGCTCTCTTTCTCTCTTCAGCCATGGATGATAACTGTCGCTTCTGATAACGGCGCGCCCGCTATGGATGAAAAGGCGAGAGTGGCGGCTCAACTGCAAGCGGAGTCGAGGGCTCGCAAAGCTGCTGCAGCGTGGCGACGCAGACAACAAGCGGACCCGGATCTAGGGCGCGGAAGCTGCAGCAAAACGGCAACGCCCGCCAGCGGACCCCGAGCTGAGGGCTCGCGAAGCTGCAGCAGCACGGCAACGCCGCCATGCGGACCTGGACCTGAGGGCTCGCAAAGCTGCAGCAGTACGGCAACGCCGGCAAGCGGACCCGGAGCTGAGGGCTCGCGAAGCTCGCGCTTGAACCGAGCATCGGCGCCACCAACCTCAGGTAGAGAACGCTTCCGGCGTTTTGCCGCCGCTTCCCGCGCTCTCGCCGCCTCTGGGTCCGCTTGCCGGCGTCGGGGGATTCACGGTTAACCGAATGATCCCCCGGTGCTTCGCCCACTCATCATCATTCACTTCGCGGATATGCGGTGATTTTTTTAGCTTGGCCATTTCCGGCAAAAGGTTTCGCAGGTGTTCGCACTTGCCCCCCGTAAACATGTGCACGACGTCCCCAAATGTGTGCAATGATGCCGACCTTTGCTGGCTTAAAATGTCAATCAGCATATCTCTGCGAGCAAAATCAGGCGTCCTGGTTGAAGGTCGTCACCGTAGAACTATATAGTATACGTCTTCCTTTCGTATGGCAAGCTGCTCAATGTGGGACTTATGCTGCCACATATCAGGTGGATACCTGTTGTTTAACGAAGACAGCACTGTGTCAAGTACTTCGTAGAACCTCTGGCGGTACATGTCACTCGATGATGGAAACACGTGAGCTGAGGAACCTTCTTGATAGTGGCGTGGAGTCTTCTTTCGCCTGGCGGCTAGAACACACGGGTCCTCAACTTATACTTTTCCTGCCTCTGCCATACATATGTGGGTCACGCGCTTCATTTTGGAGTTAATATGCGCCGAGTTCAAGCTTGCGCCATCCGAGATGGCTGGTCCCTCAGACCGTCAGACCGGTTCTGGCGAAGTACCGATAAGCGAGGTGCCCACTATTGGTTTTTTTCGTTGCTGCTCATGCTGTGTTTGTAGCCGGTGCACATTGCAACGTCCGCAGCCGCGGTAGAAGCGAGCTCGACACCTGTTTTCTATTTCTCCTTTTATTGCGAAAGCAATTGTATCGACACCCCAGGCAAATTTTCGCTGTCGTCGTCGCCGTGATGTTCCGTATAAAGTCCAAAAGTCAGATGAGTGAGCGACCCATACACTACGGGTGCGAGAAAAAGCCCGTAACGCTGAGCCGTAACACTCGATGGACATCATCTTCCCACGCGCTCAATTTTCGGGTTAGTTGGAGGTCACGTGATCAAATGCTCGCATGGGGAGGAGGGCACGCGTCTTCTCATCTAGCCCTGCCGCAGCTGCAATCACTGTGTGCAGTTGACACCCGCGTGTCGTATCCAGTTGTTGGTAATCATTGGGGGATGCAATGATCAAGGGCGAGCAGGGATGGCTGCTAACTTCATGCGCGCTGTCTTCCTTCTTAGGCTGTTTTTTCCGCGCCCCAAGTGTTGCAGATCGCATAGCCTAAGTTAAGAGACAAGGGTAACTCGAGATCGCTGACAGAAGCCGCCCTGTAGTGGACATAAAAATATGCAGATGATGATGATGAATCTAATTTTCGGAGTCGCGGTGAATCGCATGGCTGTACGAACCGTTGGCCCCCACTGCCGGCGTTCATCATAATGCCTGTGTTGTGATAGCGACTGATCGTGGTCATCCAGTGGGATATTTACAGGTTTACATGGTTCGTTGATTGCACGATGTTTGTTATTTTAATTGGTGAGTAAATGTTACTACAATTCATATAGGTGATATAAAGAACGTAGAGACGCGTGTGAGGGCCGCACTTTCTTGCCGCAATTTTGACGACCCTTACAAGGGACCGGGCCATTTTATCTAATTTTTCCAACTGGGAGGTGGATGCACATGAGCATCCAACAATGGGCGTGCACTCTAGACTGACGTCATGAGCCGGCCGGCCGGTGACCCCGCCGACGGAGGACATGGCTAGGGTGGCTAGAATAACATGGCGGCCAGCGCTTCGAGCTGGGCCGAGTCGCGTCAGCGGGACTTCTTTAGTCGCGGTGGAAATCGGCTGCTGCGCTTCAGTGGTCAGGGCGGGGCGCCTCTCCTATTTTAAGTTATAACAGACTTTTTTTTTATATACAGGGTGTCCCAGCTATCACGCAGCCCGATTTTAAAAAAAGAGTAACGGCGTTACGCGAAGCAAACCTAGTGCGTATTGTTGCCAGTGCAGTGGAGTAGCCGCCAGTAATATTTAGTTACTGATATTTAATTAGTTAATTGTAATTAATTATCTAACTCGAGAAGTACACGCGCTGTTGCGTAAAACTACTACCACGAAACGAAATTCCCCCGTGGCAGTACGACGCAAAAATTCACCGCCGCGAGTACGACACTCCCTAATGCGAAATTTGAGCGCAGCCCCATACGTGTTTCATTTTGCGACATATCGGCTGGCGCGGACAATCTGTCTCGTGCGGCACGTTGCAAACGGAGCGACTGGCGCTACGGCCTCGCTAATCGGGAGATAGCGAGAGGCAACGCGTGGTTGACGCGTGGGCGCGATTCACAGCAGCCACCGCAGACAGACCTCCGCTCATGCAGCGCTTTGTTTTCATATATGGTATCGGTGGACGCGCTCGCAGCATGCCTTATCGATGGCGTCATCGATGAAAAGACGACGCGCGCTACTCTGGCGCCATATCGTGAATGAATGAATAGCACGCGCGCACGCACGCACGCACGCACGCACGCACGCACGCACGCACGCACACACACACACACACACACACACACACACACACACACACACACACACACACACACACACACACACACACACACACACACACACACACACACACACACACACACACACATTACACTTTGACACTCCTAAATTTAGCGAACACATTAAAGAAAAAAAAATCTCCTGTTAGCTGGCTTCTCCACAATAAGAAGCCTTGAGGGGGGAAGCCACCTTCGCACACCCCCTTAGCTTTGTAGCTATAGACGATGACCGTACGTATAGATGCATTAGTGTGTGTGTGTGTGTGTGTGTGTGTGTGTGTGTGTGTGTGTGTGTGTGTGTGTGTGTGTGTGTGTGTGTGCGTGCGTGCGTGCGTGCGTGCGTGCGTGCGCGCGTGCTATTCAATCCATATTCTTACCGTGACTGACGGTAGTAAAGGAAATAAACACATTAAGGTGCTAAACAATAAAAAAAGTGTAAAGGTTGTTCATGAACTGGGCCTACTCGAAGAGGTGGACATTACTAGCACAAGAAATTGAAATGCATAATCGACTAATTAACAAAAAAGTTGTCGCAGTTTCACCTGAAAGGTGAAGCATCAATTGCGATAGCAAATTTGTAGAGAGATATACGGAGTAATGATATTAGCTTTATCAGCTGTATAAACTTGGACATGCAGCAGCACCGGCAACGCGCCGAACTGTTGTCGACGCCGTCGGCATTTTGCCCGCGTTCGCTCAAAATGCGTGCGGCGTTGGTGACTGTTGCCGGAGCCTCTGATATAAATAGGCACTTGGTGCCGCAGCTAAACGTCGCCTCCCTTCCCTCCCCCTTCCCCCCCTCCCCCACGGCCTCTCGCGCATCGGAAGAAGGCGCGTTTGCTCTACATATATGGTGATTGTAAAGGAGGAAAGAGACGCCTACTTCTGCAGCCCTTAAGGAAGCACGGCGCAGAACGCGCGTTTGTTCTCCGCCGTGCGTTCACTCCCCGTGAAAGAGCGCGTCCCTCGCGCCCTTTCACTCGCACATACAGCGTTCGGCGGCGCGCGGCCACGATTTCATCTCCATTGACGTCATACGGAACCTCACGGCGACGGCGACGGCGACGGCGACGCCGACGGCAGAAATCTGCTTTTGAGTGTCCATATAATTGCTATCGCAATAAAATTCACTAATTATGTTTTTTAAATAATTACCTTATGGACCGTATTGCAATTTACAAATTCTAGCCGTGGAGTTGGCAAGGCGGATCCATGTTGGAACGAATTCTCAAGATGACACCAGTTCGAGATTCCCGTACTTTGCGGAGAAATGCCTTGGCGTTCCAATTACTTTTGTGCTTCAATTAATGCATAAAACGACGTTTTGTTAAAAAAGTAACTGGAACGCCAATGCATTCTGAATAATGCAGTCCGGTTGTCGGTTGCTGCTCGTGTATTGTGCGTGACCTGTATGCCACATGTGACAGGTATAGGTCACGTCACCCATTGTGTCGAATGGATTCACGCATTAACCGGATAACTTCAGCGAGCACGCTTCATTTAGAGCTCGACACTGACAGAGCTGACCAACACAAGCTTTCAGGCACTAACGGATTTGAATAGGCCATCGCCAAGTCTCGAAATCCGTGCTTGATTATGGCTTTCGGGATCCTTGGATTTCTCAAAAACATCGCCGAAAATCTCGAGGCCATTGTTGTACCATTTCTTAGAAACCACAATACGCGGTGAATTCGTGGGTTCAAAAACTCAGTGCAAAATTTTTAATTGGGAATCTACTGATTCCCAATTACGAAAAAATCTACTGCTGTATTTTTATGTGTCGTGGCAACACTGTCCGCGATCAATCGATCGATCGACCAGTTTGGAGAACAGAGAGCGCGTAGCTTGAATAATCGCGCTCCATGCTTACTGAGAGAAATGGAGTATTTAACTAAAGGAGGCCCCGCGAATGCCAGCGTAACGCCAACACGCAGCGAGCTATTTATAGACTGTTGTGGTTGATGGCGCAGCTTTGCAACGGAGGCGCCAGCAAACGTGCTACGCTAGCTGCCAGCTGCTTGTCGGCAGGCGTAGACGCGCTGATGTATCCTCCGACGTGCTTGCCGACAAGGGCGCGAGCGGACGCCGCTGCCGGAGAAATACTTCTGCTGAGAAATTCAGTCCAGCGATATATGAGCATATTATACCGTGTTTCTCACGAAATGCGTTCGAAACTTTAAATGCAGGGAAGATATGAGATAATTAAACGACTTTCTCTAGATTGCATGCTCTTAAAACCCGGAGGTGCAGCGCCCTGGCTGCCCGCTGCTGGGTGACGTTAAGGGCCGCGGCTTTGCGCTCGCTGCAGGCTCTCGGTTTAGATTTCGCGCGCTTTGATAGCCGAAATTCGTCGTGCCACAGTACCACGGGTAATCCCATTTTGTCATATCTAAAAGAGGATATGGCTCGCACGGAGAGCTCGCAATTCGATTTCCCACTACCGATGGGCCTACTGAAACTGAAAGTTTAAATGTTAACTGATTTTTTTCACCAGAGACTAATTACCGTGCATCACCATTCACCCCATGGCCGATCGCCATCACTGACGATGTCTCCGAAGGAACCGTCCTTCTATTTCAAAACGGCTAGTTTTTAGATATTACTTAGTTTTCAAATAAGCAACCTGCATGCAACGTCACCTAGCTGTGACCAATTGGTGATGAGATGAGGGAGCGGGAGAATAACTGCAGTAATTTGAGAGCTACTATTAAAGATCCCTTCAACCATTTCAGTGCTGCAAATCTTCAAAATCCTGTATTCCTTTAAATTGCTGCCACTATACACATCACATAAGAACATGATGCAAAATAATCTGGGGCAGAAACATTTAATTCAGCCACAGTCATTATACTTAAAAGCACCAAAGATGAGTGTTACTGCACATTAATTGTAGCCAACACGTTCCTAATGAAACCTACATTGAGCTGCCATAAATCTTGACTAGAGAATGAATTAAGTAATGTGCTCTTGCACGTAAAGAACAGTCCTTATTGGGGGGTGGATCTTAATCCACATTTGGGACCAACATATATAGTTGCTGTGAGCTTCAAAGTCGCCTCATATCAGACATCTCACCCTGAAACCATTAGGGGTTGACATTTTCTTCTTGCTATTCAGATAGCTGACACAACTGTCAGAACAATGGCCTTGAAAGGAGCAGCACAACCAGGAGAAGCAAAAACATTTATTCTTTCACATTCCATACTTGCAGTATTCTTGCTTCAACTGATGGTTGTTTCAGCAAGATTCACTGACAAGCTACATAAAAGCAACAAAATGCTCCGGCGATCAAGCTGAGCTTGTTCGCTGTACATTATACAAAATTATAATAAGCTGGGCTCTTCCTGTGAAAACAGCTGAAGCTTGGTACTTCTTTGGCTACATGCCCTGCACGCCACCAGAAGCAGTGAGTATCGTTTCCTGGCACAGTTAATGCCTCCAAATGCTGGCAAGTGCAAGCAGGCACCTTTGTTGGTGTCACTGAACACATACGGCAATGTACGTGTACGGTTGGTGCCAAACATTTAAAAACTGCGGGAGCTGAGAAAACATTGAATTGTCTAGCAGCTTGTGCTCGCAGCCAGTAAAAGTGTACAACACTTTGTTGTTCTCATGTGCTAGTACAGATTTGAAATCTAAACACCAGGCTGCATGGCCAGGCATCAGAAATATTCAGTTTTTTCTTAGATCCCACGGTATGCAAAATCTTTATGCCAACTGTACAGAGTAAACTGCTGTAACTGGAACAGATGCATGTGAGCAAGAACTGTGCATGGCACTTTATTGGAAAATACATAGCAAATACCCGTGCTGCTGGCTCAACAAGTGGCAATAAAAAAATGACTTCAGAGCGTTCTGAAACACAAAAAGGCAGCAGAACAATACCGTGCGCAAGAAAAGTGCATGCCCGAAGGGGACTTTAAAAGCACTACACTGCGAGCGTCCCGGTGAGATCAATTGTACAAGGCAGCGTCAGACTCATCTTCGTCGGACTTGCTTTCGGGGAATATAACAGACATCTGGATAGGCCGCCGTGGCAGCTCCATTTGCTGGCATGTGATTTTCAGAAGCTGTTGTATGACAACATTGCGTGCGTCAACTTCCTCTTGCAGGTTGTGGTGCTCCTCGAGCAACGGGGCCAGATCAACGGAACGTTCTGAAATGAAGTCCAAAAAATATTATCATTGTGATTTTGCAAACAAGCAAAATGACATGTTTCTGTGACTAGTGGCCACAGCGCACCACTTGCACTTACAACCAAAACATACTGTCAGATACTGGAAGCACAAATGGGTACGAATTATATGTATTTGACTCGATATGACCTTAGTTATGTCCAAGAGCAGTAGCTGTAATATACGAAATAGTTGTCCAGTATAAGGTGTTGCAGATAAAAAGCAATTGCACTGCAAAACTCTATGAATAAGACTTCCATCATTGCACTACTTAAATAGCTTATGCAGCATTGCCTGCCAAGTATGAAATGGATTATAAATAAAGTTTATTTTTCCTACATGAAAATAAAATGCAGTTTCTTCCAAGCTGACCACAGTGGAGGAAACCATAGTACAATGCAATGTGGCGCGAGAATGTAGTTCAAGTAGCACGCACGTTGACAACAAAAGTATTACTGCGCCATGAACTCAAACAATCGGCACTATCCTCATCAGCTGATCACTGCAGCTAATGCCACTACGAACAGTGCCCAAAGAACTCGAGTCACTTCTATGTCCAAGCCCACCCTATACATGTGAAAAATCAATCGTTTTTAATTATTAACCAGTTAGTAACACTTTCAATATGACACTGCAGCTAAAATAAAGGAATGCACAAAGCAGTATCCCTTATAAAAGAAAATCTGTAAAGCTTCACTCGAAAGTCCCTTCTTCGTGGCATGAAAAATCAGACATTGGGAAAAGGTATGGGAAAGAATTCAGAGCAGCTGGTGAAATCTATATTTCACCAGCTGCTCTGCAACACAAAGCATCGGTGTTATGCAAAGGAAGCTGACGCGCTATGGTTGCCAAGCCTGCTCAGCTTGTTGATGGCGTCACCATGGCTTCTGCGATTTGACACCACATAGTCTAAGCTAAGCTAGCTTCACTCGACAGGGTGAGCTCCCTGCCTCGCGCTCATTGCATTTCACATGAAATATAGGAAGATGAAAACATTGCTTAGCTAAATGTGAATTACATTTATGATGCAATATCATCACAAGCTCGAACTAGATGCAAATTAATAACCGTGATACCATGTCATACCTGCCAACACTACACCAAAGGGGGAGTAGCACACATTAAAACACACGTACACACACACACGTCTTGAGCACATGCCTTTTGTTGGGTACATACATACTACATTAACAATGATTTAATTTTACATGCATCACACAAGCAAAAGAAAACTTTGGACAGCAAATACTGACAAGCAACAAGTTGTCTTTAGACCAGTGACTTCTTCTGCCACCTTGCTGCTACTCATGTGTTACTTGAAGCAAATAGCACTCTGGTGTCGTTTCACAATCAGAAGACTTTCAACAGAAGGTGCAGACAGGCTATACCTTTTCACAAGCAGAATTTATTTTCAATAAAGATTGCTGCAACATTTATATAGTTGTAAAATGAGCCCAAATTTGTAAACTTTACAGAAAACTCAGGAGATGTGGCAGGTGCGATAGTTTCATGAACCTGCCAAATGAATCAAACAAACACGAGACAACCTTTAACCTTCTATATTTTACGTGTCTAGGAAATAAACTTACGTTTGATAAGCTGAGCCAGCTTGGTACAAAGCTGTCGAAGCTGCTGACAGTCCAGTGCAGACACTGAAATATGAAAATAAGGTTGCCCGTTATATAAAATGAGTACATATGTTATAATGTGCTAACACAATACTACTGAAGTGTGAATAAATGACAATACTAAAAACAAAAAAATTAATCAAGTGTTGTTTAACTAACAATCGGGTATTGTAGAAACATACAGAATTTAAATGTGTAATACAGAATGCAATGTGCACAGCTAAGACCTTTTGAACAACACAGCATTGTGTTTGTTAATTATGATGCGGTCACCATTTGCATAGCATTGTCTTTTTCACAGGGAATGCTTAAAATCATCATCCATTTCTACAGCAATAGTCTCCAAGTGCAACATGGTTAGTTAATGTCGCAGCTGCTGAACAGCATGAATTAATTGTTGTTGAGTGGCTTTTATTGCGAATTGCTTACAATTTTCATGTTTAATGAAAGGTGTTAATGAGATGAATGATTCTCAACAATGATGATGGTGATAGCCTTCGATGACCATTGAGACTGAACACATGTACAGCACGGTGAAGTACTAGCGAAAAGAAACCTAACCAGTAATAAAACCAATATAACTGAAATATTTGTTAACCTTTATTGAAAAGAAGTGGCTCATATCAAAAACTGACGGTACACTTATACATAAAAAAAAGCTAGCAACTAGTCTGTGGGCTTTTATGCCATATCCTAATGATAACTGATGGCAGATCACTAATTGTGCTTGTTTTTAAGATGTGCTAACAAGAAAACTCCAACTTATCACCCCCGCCCCCTCGCCCCATTAAATCAACGTCTGGAGGAAACTCTAGAAAAAAAAAAATACCGATGAGCCACAGTGCAAAACTTCTCTACAAAGCAGTTTCAATTTCATTTACTGCAACTGTATGTATCATGGCAATGAAGACGGAGCTGTAAATGTCATGGCAATGATGATGCGGAATGCGATCATGTAGGAGCAGAACATGGCAACATTTCTGCACTCGCTTCAGCTCACTTGGTTGAGTGCAATGCCGCTAAATCTGGTTGCACGGCAATTAGAAGCACTGCAGACGACCGAGAGAGCTGGAGCAAGTGCCAGAATGTCATTATGTTCTTCTTCCACGTGATCACCTTTTGCATGACTATTGACATGACTCATATACCTGCTGGTAAATGAAACCTAAACTGGTTCGTAGAAAAGCAGTTACAGTAACTTCTGTGAGCCTTAGCAGTATTTTTTTATACAGTTTTCAGGCTGAGGATCTCCATTTAACGAAAAAAATGAGAAGTTGAAAACGTCAAGCCAGTCAGTACTCCTCAACCATGGGTCATACTGCACACTTTGCTTTACCCTTATCACAGCATTAACTTGGTATACAGCCTTGCCAAATAAGCTTATACTTTAACTCTTTCATTCCAAGAACCAGCATGGACAGGAGACCCTCTTCCTGCTTTGCTCGCTGCCATTCTGCACAGCTCAGCTCTAAAAAGTGCAACATGTGCATCTCTTTAGCCATATATATAGTTCCCTATATCCCCAGCACACTATAAAGCTGTCTCGGTAGAAAATTTTGAGACTGAGCTAAATAAACAGTTGGAGCTTGAAAGTAAGCCGCAGCACTCTACCAACATTCCTTCAGCCAACAAAACTGCTTCCATATTTGGCAAAAAGTTCATCGGTCATTAACAAATAGCCCGAACCCAGAAACATCAACAGATGGACTGGCATGGATAACTCTGTTAATTCATGCTAGCATTATCAGCCACCAAGTAGCGTGTGAACACGAGGCTAACTACTGATGGAAAAAGATTTACAGATTTCCCAAAGAATGTCACAAGTCACGGTGTATCTGCAGCCAACGCCATGAGGTTGCACACCAATCAGTGGGTTGTGCAAAGCAAGATTGTCAGTAGGATGCAACACAATTGCTCAAGTCACTGATCCTTACAGTAACTTGCAACACATCTGACTGTTTGTATATTGTGCTTCATTTTCCTTTTTTTTTTTTGCCACAGTACACATAATAGTTTAAATAGAAACTGACACATTTGTTATAAGTGGAGCCTCTCTATACCTGACGCTACTGACATGGTTCTAGGTCTGCTAAGTGCGCATAGACATTATGAATTTTCTCTTAAAATCTGAAAAGTTTGGGTAGTCTTTAAAAAGTGAAGTATCCATACTTTTTTTCAGAGTGCTGGAACAGTACCTTACGAGCTGTGAGCCCCAGTTACGAAAGGCCCTGCCACAACAGCAATATATTTAATCAATAAGTTTTGAACTAAGAGGAACTTAGAACAACGTTCAGGCAATCACTCAAACACAGTAGCATCTAGCCTCTGCTTCGCTGTGGCACATGCCTGACCGTTGCTCCACTGGCCCTCCACAAGTCTGCGCGATTACTGCTGCTGCTGTGGCCAAATGACTCCTTTGCTGCGCATGTGTGATGATGCACTGACTCTTGAATACCTCATCAGCCACAATCGTAGTTGGATCACAATCATGAGGTGGAAGCCGTCAGCATGTGCAGTAAATGACGTGCCATAGCCGATACCAACAATAAAAGAAATTCTACATATGTAGCTAATTTTGAAATATTGACCTCATCACAAGACATTATTTGTTAGGTTACAGCATGACACGTTGTGAAACATGACCTTGGATGGACTTGTGAAGAAAGCTTGGAAGACAGTGCAATTTTGTTCAGTGCTCAGAAGCTACTTGCATGTCTTATCAGCGTGTGTAAATCCTCCACCATGTTCTATAATGTATGCAGTTATTGATAGCTCTGAATGGGCATGTGGTAGGCAAGAACTAAGAACACACATTGCCATAATTGCACTAGTATCAACTTTGATGCTACACTGGCTACTCAGTGCACATTTCTTAAAAACAGCAAAATGCTTTGCTTTTACTCGTGCATGCTGATAACCAGTTTAGGTATAACCTCAATATTCTATGCCATCTTGCCATGGTACGCTACATGAAATAGGTGCATATATGAAGGTCAATATGACATATGATATTTGGGTTAAGAATTTAAAGACTAACAAAAATTTTAGAATCCAGATTTTTGCCATGCAATAGCTGAAGTGCATCCTGACAATGAAATGCAACAGTGCATTGTATGGCGCATAAATATGCTTAATGCGCATAAATACACTTAATGGTTTCCTAGGAGAAAATTTAGCAAAAATAGTCATTGGAGGCTGGTGGTGCTGCTTGTCTTGAATTACACCATATTTTTCTGAAAGACTCTTGGCTCTGAAACCACATCAATAAATAGCTTCATGCAAAAATTAAAGGGGCTATGACCTACACTCTTTCAAGGATTTCCATTCCCAACCAATGCAGTCTTTTTCAGTGGGCTGCGAAGAGTGTGACATGCTGTGTGGAGCCTTGTCCTTTTCAACTCTGCTAGCTCCACTGTGAACTTCAGCACTCTCCCAGAGATATGCCTCCTGAGGGCTTCCATCTTCGTCTTCTCTGGCGTTTGCTATCCTGCCAGCTTGAGGTGGCTTGTTGATAATGGGCACTTGACTTGTGGCAAGCAAAGGCGGGTTGCCTTCATGACTGCTATCTCTCGTGTCAGCGGCCATGCTTCCAAAGGGGACTTTCACCTACCAAGTCAGACCATGCACGAGCTGACATGGCAATGTTCTGGCACTTGTTTAAACATTTACCTGAAAGAAAATACCACAAAAAGAAGTGAATGGGCTAAAAGAGGGCAGCAGATGCTGCCAGCAACTAGTACAACATTTGAACTGCAACGTGTTTTTAGGACACAGCTGCACAGACTATGCTTGCTCCTATGTGGACAGTATGAATAATTAAGTGGAATCTAGCCGAGATTATGCACAGTATAGATTAGTGCATATGCGAATGTATCTTTTATGAAAAAAAAAAGGGGGGGGGGCAGTTGAACACAATTTCTTACCACGTAAATTATAAGGCATTAATTGTTTCCCCCATAAAGCCGATTGAGGAAATGTTGGCGCGTGTAAGGTAGGGAATCGGGCAGGAAACCAGCCCATCTCCCAAACTATTACAAAGTTCGCGTATACATGCATGTTTAGTTTAGCCACACGTGTGAATACTTTACGGACACTACAGCGTTAAACATGCGCACCGTATCAATGCAAAAACCGTTCGTTCCTTAAGAAAAAAAGAAAGACGTAGGCACCGGCGGCTGGAGGCGAAGCGCTTAGGAGAGTCTGAAAATGGAATCGAACGCACGAAATGGTAAGGAGCAAGAGATAACAAACAATAAATCCTGAGACACAAGTGTTCAGACGTATATGCACAGATGTTACCCAGCAGGTCTCCTACTGTCTGTCGCGCACTCTTTCGACAGAACAATTTATACAGCTGCTGAGAGCGCCTTAAGGTTTCAGTGCTTGCTTATTTATCAATTTGAACGAGAATGAAGTGCTCCACGGGAAGAAATTAATTTTAGCGCCGCCTTGGCGGTTGCGGTATTGACGTGTCCGCAAAACACGGCGTGCATTAGAAGCACAAAAATATAAAAGCGGTCGTTTTCTCTGTCCAACCCATGCGCTATGTTATATTTACCCGCTATAAAAAATTCACATACTAAACAACCAGAGAAGTCCAACGTAACGAACGCTGCATTTCGAACTGCTGGAGTTTGCAGTCACACTAAAGTTTCGGTAAATAATCCCGGCTTACCTCGCGGTGTGGCAGATCAAACGAAGGTACGACATAAGCACAGTGCAAGAAGTATGTTTGCTGAATCACTAAACACTTCTTACTTTCCCATCTCGCGCCCACGTATATCGCCTGAAGACGCGACAACATGTGAAAACAACGCGATCATGAACGCGATATCCGAAAACGCAACTAGCGCATAGCGCATAGCGCAACAACAATTGCGCCGTAGTTGCTTGCAGCGCTTACAACATCGGTCATATTCAGCATCCTAATACTTCGGCTGAACCAAACCTTGGCTGAACATAAACATTCAGCGCTAATAAACCAAACCTTATAATTAAAGTTGTAAAAGCTAAAGTAAAAAAAAATAAATGTTTTGTTGAAATACTACGATATTTAAAAAAAGTCACAATATTTATGGAAAATAAAACTACAATATTTTTTAAACGTTTTGTAGATCAAAAACATGATAATGTAGCGTACTTCCGTATAAAATGCAAGCATCTTATCTAAATAGGGTTACTAGCGTGGCCATTATTTTTCTCAAATATCTAACAAAACAAGCACGCTGCCTACGTGCAGTCCTACGTGCCCGCATCGCGGATCATCTGGCAACAGCTGAGTAAACGCATCAAAGGCTGAAAAGCGCAAATAAAATGGCCGTTCTGTGATTGATTTTGTTTACGAAGTGGCCAGTTGGTTATGTTGTTCTTCTCTTTTAGTTCGTAGCGCGTAAACAAAAGGGCCAGAACTCTTTGTGACCACCCATGGGCAACACCGGTTCGGGCAGCAAGCGTGACCGCGCCTATTCAACGGACACGGACACGCCATCGTCTCCGGGCAAAGATGACCGCGCTTTCGAGTTCACAACGGGCGGCAGCTCGTCGCGCAAGAGCCGCTTCATCTACCAGGCCTCGCTCGACGACTCGGACGACATCCCGAGTTTCAGGAAGGGCGGCGACTCGGACATGCGGCCGCGCGCCTCGACGATGGAAGGCAGCGGAGGCGGCCAGCCAAAGGCCACGCTGCCCACCGTGTTCAAGTGGGAAGGAGGCGGCAAAGACGTCTGCATCAGCGGCACCTTCACCAACTGGAAACCCATCCCGATGGTCCACAGCCACGGCGACTTCGTGGTGATCCTGGACGTGCCCGAGGGCGACCACCAGTACAAGTTCATGGTGGACGGACAGTGGGTGCACGACCAGAACGAGCCGACCGTGGACAACGACATGGGCACCAAGAACAACCTGATCAACGTCAAGCAGTCCGACTTTGAGGTGTTCGAGGCACTCGCCATGGACAGTGTGGGCTCGGGCAGCGGCACGCAGAGCGTGTCCGGCTCGCCTCCGGGCGACTACGCTCAGGAGCTGCCGCAGGCCAAGCCCTACGAGAAGGCGACGGGACCGCCCGTGCTACCGCCCCATCTATTGCAGGTCATCCTCAACAAGGACACGCCGCTGCGCTGCGAGCCCACGCTTCTGCCCGAACCTAACCATGTCATGCTGAACCACCTGTATGCTTTGTCCATCAAGGACGGCGTCATGGTGCTCAGTGCCACGCACAGGTACCGGAAGAAGTACGTCACGACGCTACTGTACAAGCCGATTTGAAAGAAAAACCCCCGCACGGCCAGTTTTTAACTGTGTCACGTAGCCGTATACGAATAGCCACAGTTATATCGTGCCCTCCTCTGCATTATCGATAATTTTGTTTCCCCTCTGTTTTGAGACGCTTCTTTCTTTTGGGGGGGAGCTTTAGGATGTTATAATTGCCACTCACTTGTTGTGTTTATTAAAGTCTATTCGGTTGACTTACTACCGGTGATGCATTCCATGACCTGTCCTCCAGATGCCTGACTGTTGACGATGACTCTTGCGTTCTATCGGGCAATAATGAGATCTCAAGTATGACATCGCCAATGACTGTCTGTGCATGCATCGCACACATGAGCTGTTGCAAGATGCATGGTAACTGAGGAGCTAAATGTGCCTGGATGTCCGTCCTATCCTTGCACCGTTCAATCCGACAAGCATTACCGTAGATGACGTAACCAATGGCTGTTTTACTGTAGAAAGCGTCTGATGTGTAAACAGTTTGGTAGATAACTTATATCAGTAGGTCAAAAGGTGCCAATCGACAGCAGTGTGTTCTGGCTAAACTGATGCAAACAGTCGATCAAACATATTTCATGCTGCAAATACACCTGATTGATATGTATGGTACCAAACTTGCTATGCGCCAAGCTTCCAAAGCAAGTTTACTATTATATGTGCTCTGCATGGAATTGTGTGTGCCTGGAATATAAAAGCACAGCAACTAGCCTGTGCCATTGTGGTGCTTACCGCCAGCATTAAATGTAATTGTCTACAACATTTTTATGGCCATAAGAGAGTTGGCCAGAGGAGTAGGTTTGGTGGCTGGTGGTAGATGTGCATAGACGTAACAGCAGCATTCCTTGCATTTCAAGTGGGTGTTCTGGAATGTAAATTGACAGTATGCATCCCTTTGCAATGTGAGATGACCCGCCTAAAAAAAGACTGTGCAGCCCTCCTGCTTTTCCTGATAAAGAGAGCTTTGTTATTCAAAACTAGCTTGACTCTGTCTGTCCTGCAAGAACACATCAGCAATATGCACGATATATACTAAAATTAAGTATTTTTTTACTTGTTATAGTTATGATGAAGAATTCACTTTGGGATAAGAATAGAGACTGCTGTTATAGGCCTTTATGCCCTATTTTATATACACTGAGTATTACATCACTAGGAGTGCCAGGTTTACGTGACAGCTCAACTGCTGGCTGGTTTCCACTGAGATTTCACACAGAGCTATCATTTTACATGAAGTTTACTTTAATACTAAATTTGTGGGCATTACAACCCCTAGTTTCGCCCACAATAAATTCGAAGTGGGTGCTGTCTGCAGCAACACCACTCAAAACATGTTCATTCCACTGCAGTGGTATGGTGGCACCATCTATCACCGCTACATTGAACCCATTTTCACTGTAGCCATGATGGATGGCACCACCGTTCCATTGCAGCGAAGCAAAGATCACATTGGATTTATTGTGTACTAAACATGTAATGCTAGCAAAGTTGGTATTAAAGTAAACCTAATGCAACATAGTAGCTCTGTGCAAAATCAGCCAGCTATTTATGTCGAGGAATCGTGTATACCTGGCATTCCTATTTATGCAACATTCAGTATGCATATACAAATAGACCTAGGCATGTGTTCGTGCTTACACAATCGTACATAGCAAATGGCTGTTTTACCCATCTTTCCTTTTTAACCTTGTGAAAAACCTACCTAATCTTGTGCAGTCCTTGGTCAGGGGGGGGGGGGGGGGGGGCTATATGTGCTGTGTTTCAGCATGCTACAACATAAAAGCACCGTTGTTGCTCTGCCTTCTTACGTGCCAATGACGATTATTTCATATACTTATAAGCAGCTTAACCTGCAAAATACTTAAATAGCTGTGAAAGCATGCTTGGTATGATAGAGAATGGTTATTATGAATCATAATGTTTTGCAGCAAATGGCTACTGCTCTTGCAACTTGTGTATCCTATGGGTCTGCCTATATATATATATATATATATATATATATATATATATACAGGGTGTTTCAGCGAACACTGTCAAAATTTATTTAAGGTTGCCTGGGGCAGATAGCCCAATGAGCTGGTCTGCTCGAAGAGGCGGACATTACTTGCACAAAAAATTGAAATGAATAAACAAATAATTAACAAAAATTCACTAATTAAGTTTTTAACTAATTACCTGATGGCCCATATTGAAATTTACAAATTGTGGCCGTGGAGTTCGCAAGGCGGATCCACTTGGAATTAATTCTCAGGATGACACCAGTTTCGAGATATTAATTCCCGAACTTTGCGGAGAAATGCATTGGTGTTCCAGTTAATTTTGTGCTTGAATGCATAAAGTGACGTTCTGTTAATAAACTAACTGGAACGCCAATGCATTTCTCTGCAAAGTTCGGGAATTAATATCTCAAAACTGGTGTCATCCCGAGAATTCGTTCCAAGTGCATTCGCGTTGCAAACCCCACGACTACAATTTGTAAATTGCAATATGGCCATCAGGTAATTAGTTAAAAACTTCATTAGTGAATTTTTGTTAATTATTTGATTATGCATTTCAATTTCTTGTGCAAATGCAAAAGAAATTTGGTATGTGCACATACCAAGTGCCAGTGGGTATGTGTGTTTCTAGAAAATTGCAGGTACCTAGGTTGGAGCAAACACAAAATGGAGCTACCTGAGCAGAGTGGGACCACACTTCAGCGGACGCTCACACTATTACAAGTGTGACCTCAAATATAGAGCAAGGGTGCCCAGCCTTTGATGCAAAGCAACTTCTCAAGAGATGCATTGATGTCATGGCACAATGCTTTTAATTTGGACAGAAGTCATGTCCTGCCCAACTATGTCCATGTCCCTGCACACGTCAAGACTATTATCCAAACCGCCGTTTTCTGTATAGGCTGCTTCGCAAAAGAGGCCAGATATTATATACACAACAAAAACTGAGTTAACTCCAACAAGAATGCTTCGTATTAAAATTTGCCAAATAATTTCATTGGTGGCGTGTACCAGTTTTATGTCACATTCCTACCCTCCATGATCACACAAGCACTGAACTGGGCCCATCACAAATGTGTCAGCATTAGTTGCACAAGCATGGAATACCCAACAATTTAGTAATGAACTCTTCTACTATTCTCTGTAAAACCGAAAGACTGTCCTTGCTGCAACTGATAAACTGACAGATGATAGCTTGGGTGCTTACTTTCATTGATGTAACTAATGGCTCATGATTCCAAGAGTAGCAGTCGTCTCGCTTTGTATCAGCTGGTCATGGCTTGGTCAAATGTGGTACCGTGGTACTGTTGGGCTGCTATAGTGATAGTCGGCCACAGACACACAAGATGAAAAAAAAAAAAAAATTCTGCAACTTGCCTCGGTGCAGGAAACACCTACTATGTTCAGGTATGGCCACTGTCTCCTTTCAGACTATTCCCCTTTGTGCTGTCATGCACCACAACCAGCAACTTTCCCACTTTTGGGAGGCTCCCTAGAAGCTCCCATTTTGAAGCAGGTCAAGCACATAGTGCGACTTGTGCAAGCACGAAGCTCGAATTACAGGTTCTGCCACTGGTCTGACATCCTTAAAGGGACTTTAAACAAAAATGTAAAGTAAGCTACGTTTGTAAATTACCCTTCCATAATACCAAAGAAGCCTCTCTTACCACGAGGGAAGGTATGGTAAGCCAGGGAAGACACAAGAATGAAAAATAGCTGGCTCCGCCGCTTTGAATCTCCCGAACCTGCTTGCCGCCATTAGGGTCTAGCCACCCTACCACGATGTCATGGGTTTCGGCGGTGTCTGCTTGGGCCTAGTTAATTTTTTATTGGTAAACATAGACTCCATTATATTGCAAAGGAATAAAGTGAACTTGGCAAGTTTCGAGAACTTTGCTGTGCAACAGTGGCACAAATGCGAGAAAATACTTTTGAAATCCATGACATCACACTGACATACCAACGCTGGCGCTCCAATACGAAATTCAAAATCTCAAATTTTTGTCCCAATTACCTCTTAACGCAAAATTAACCAAAATAGAGTCCTGAAAGAATCCTTTATCAGTGTAGAGTGATTTAGTGCTTCTGTATAGCATCCCTTTAACAAACAAGAGGAGAAGCCCCGGTGCTACACATCCAGCTGTTTGAGGCTCCCTTGGGAATATTATGCCAACACCGATGGCGGCAGCCAGTCCCTTGTCTTCAGGAGGGAGCTTTCCCGTCTTTTATCTGAACATATAGGAATGGAGAAATTGTTTTGGTCACCATTCACTGCACTGAACTTGATGACATTTGTTGCACTTAAAGGAATATGTTAAAATCTAGTGGCTGTAGGAAACAGGATTTTTCATAAAGGTCGTGAAGATTTAAACAAAATTCTAAAAAACTGTGCAGTTGCAAAAACTCGTCTCAAGCTCACAACTTAGTAACTCAGCAACAAAAAAATTATATCAATTCTGTAACATGCCCCTTTTGACACATCTAAGGCAGCAAAAGAAAAATTGGTATATACACCATTCTGATATTTCCACTAATATGCAAGTAGGACCTCTGCAATACCCTCGTAAGCATTGTAACAATTCCATGCGAGCTGCCCATAGCCTATATCAAACTTGTCCGATTTAGATGCTCTAACAGATGGGGTTTACAAAACTGCAATATATCTGTTTTTGGTGTGGAGTTACTGATTTCATAAACTTTGTGCATTTATTTTTATACTGATTTTCTGGCAATTTTTGTAAACTGTATGAGATCCTAGATCACAATTCTGCTTCCTACAGTTGCTATGATTTAACTTTCTCTCTCAAATGCACCAAATTTCATTCAGATTGGTCCTGTGGTTGTCTCATGAGAGTGTTTCTGCATTTCACATGCATTTGAACAGGGAGATCAGAGCTGACACTGAGCTTAAGCTTTCTCATAAGCTGCATTATACTCTTTTCACAAAAGGTTGCAATCCAGAAGGTGTGCGTTTCTTTCAAGCAGTGCTGTTTGAGCTTAACATGCTCAGTTTATTTATTTATTTATTTATTTATTTAACATACCCTCAGGGCCAAAGGCATTAGAGAGGGGAGTGGGTTACATGTGAAAGAATATACATATATACATAACAAAGAATGAGCAAGCACATAAAATTCTAATTATACAATGTTAGCTAGGGCGTTCTTGAATAGGTGGTGATTTCTGATGGAGATTACATCCGAAGGAAGGTGATTCCACTCTTCGGATGTCCGTGGTAAGAATGACTGAAAAAAAGCGTCAGTTCTGCAAAAAGGAATTCGAACTTTTTGTGCGTGATCTAAGCGAGATGAAACATACTGAGGGGGTGATATAAGCTCATGGTGGAGCTGAGGATGATGAAATATGGAGTGAAAAAGGCTCAAGCGAAACAACTTACGGCGGGATGCAAGGGTTGATAGGTCAAGACTTAATTTCATGGCTGATATGCTTGCTGTTCTGTTGTAGTTAGAAAGAATGAAACGCGTGGAGTTATTTTGAACCATTTCTAGTGACCGAATTAGGTTTTCATGGCTTGGATCCCAGACGGAGGCAGCATATTCTAGTTTCGGGCGAATGAGCGTTTTGTACATGGTTAATTTTATGGATTGGTACTCGGTTAATCTTAATCCCTTAACTGCCGATGCTGAGCTAACTCATCATGACAAGGGTTGCACTACTTTGTAATTTGGACAAATAAATAATATACATTTCTTGCTAAATTTTTCAAGAGCAGTAAAATTAATTGCCACAGGCATTCCTGGTATCATATTTTCTAGAAAAAATTGCAAAATAAGTGCAGTCAAAAAAATTTTTCGGTTTTCATCAATTTCTCGGAATTCACCGTGGCAGTAAAGGGCCCTGCAGTACCTTATGAATATGGAAAATCTGTCTACTGGCTAGACAATGCTCTCGTGAAGAGCTGAGCCAAATATCACTGCCGTACGCGCAGCAAAGAGTTCGCGATTTTGCTCAAAATGACGGCTGCTCTTTTCTTCAACTTGATAAAATTCCAATCACTTCTTATGTTTATCGTGATGCACTTGATTACCATGATAGATACTAGATAATTTTCTATAGACACAACTAAGCTGTGCTTCAGCAGGTTCAAGGATGCTGATGACAAATGGGTGGTGGCAGCATCTGGTGGCTGATAACGATAACTCATTGCCAACACTGTAGCCTCTGGGATGAAGGGTGCAATGTACAGTACAAGCCATGCTTAAAGGGAACACCCACTTCAAACTTACTGACTGTAGCTATAATATATGAAGGCACGCATGCTATACTTGTACGTACAGATGTTTGCCTGACGCTTCTACAAGAGACCCTCTTTTCTGATAAGGTCGAACAAGTGGTGCCATTATGTTTGATTTATTGTTTTTAGGAGTGGGTCATACTGTACCTATTTTATAAGCCATGCCTACACTAAGGCTCATTATGGAGTAATGTGATGCTTGTTCCACAATGGTTTGGTTGCAAACATTTGAAGCACAGCAAGAATGATGGTGAAGGCACAGAAGTCTTGCAGTGGCAGCACTTTTGTGCCAATACCTCACATTAACCTATAAGGGAGGCATTAAGGTACTTTGTTAGAAAATATTTCTGAGGGAACCTGTGTTCGTAATTAGCTTGTGCTTAGCATATTATCCAAAATCATTTCCCCCCTTTTTTTCTGAGCGGATTCTAGAGGCGTCTTTCACAAAGGCATTCCACACCTTTCATAAACGGTTTCATTGGGCCTCTTTGAGGTAACACCTGTCAAAAACAATATAGCAGCGACCCTTTTGTTGAGAAAATGCACGACAATAACAATGCGTATGGTGACCTTTTGTTGACAAATAGGTCTTTCTTTTATACCAGGAAATGCCAGGGTCTTTATTTTCTAAAATTTTCCTTTACCTCATGTTCACCGGCAGTTAGCGAGCATGTCACTCAATGCAATTGTTTTTGGAAAATTTAACAATACTACTTCACACAAAAATAACGTTAAAGGGCCCCTCACCAGGCCCTAGTCAAAATTTTGTTTATACCCTGTAAGCTGTAAAACACCATCTAAAGAGCATTTTACCTGAACAAGTTTTTAAATTGGGTCATTATTGGAGGAGACAGAAATTAACTGCCCTGTTACCATGCCACCAGGAGACAAGAGTTATTACCAGTGGAGACAGTTCTCCATCTGCCTCTAGTAGCATTTTCAAGAGGTGTTCCTTCCCTGCCTTCTCCCATACTGGAGCCTAGGAACGTTGCGCGGTGTCGAGCTCCACCTCCTTTCTTGCGGCAGTGGGCCTTTCGCATGGGTGATCACTTTACAGCACTTGTTCCCATGTGGAAGCTAGTGCTGTAAAATGGCTGGCGCGTGCATCATGCTGCATAGCAACAAATTGCATCCCCCATGGCAGCTAGCAGTTTTGAGATGCTATGTGACATTGCACTGCCTTCGGTATTGACCCAGGTGATAACACAATCTTTAATCGCCAAAGTACAATAAATCAGTCGTCAAGCAATCCTTGTTGCCATCTTCTTGCCATCCCTTTGCTATTGTCGTCTCACGCACGCGTCACACAAGAAATTGCTTACTCTACTCTAACAGACATGTTGCACTATCTGGTCATACTTTAGAACGCCAAATAATGCTAGATGGACAGCTAGCTGCAAATGCCTTCAGTGCATCAGATCTGCATAATTTATTTTGTAATTCAACAAGTTTGTCTTGTTTTAGGGATCGGTAATTCTTGGGAGAGTGTAACATAAGATGGGTTCTCCAAAATTAATGTTTCCTTCACTTTTTCTATGACCAAATAAATAGTCCAAATATCATGCTTTACTGCCTCAGGACCAATGACAGGCATTATTTTTCCTCTATGCACTAAGCTTAGCGCTGATTTACCATTATGCTAATTTTGCAGCAGGGAAGTGCTACAATACATTTTCTATAGCTGCGGAAGTCTGTTGACATCCTAAATGAGCAGTTGCACATGTTCTGAATTGTGTGGCTTCATGGCAGTTTTTTTTTACCTTCACTTATGTTAAACGTGAGATCTACTTACTGTCACTTACATCTGCCCCTGATAATGCCAGGCACGGATCAGAGCTACAGCAGCCAGAGTCATAGAAGATGTTCAATATATGTCCACAGTGTTCAACAGATGTTCACAGTGTTCAATTTGCATGTTTGCAGAAATGAACAGTTTCATACTGTACTAATATTAACACATTGAAATCAGAAGGTAGTTGCGAAAGAATTCTGGCTTTCAAGCCTATTTCAAACCTTGACTCCCCTTACTATACACAAGTCCGCCACTAAATGCAGCTGACCAGTGCACAATTAAAACAAGCAAGCCATGATAACAAGAAATAATTTAATGGTAAACTGTCTTGCTTTTAAAGTTGCACACATATAATTTCAGATACATGATTTATAAGTTGCCCTCTGCCCAAAACAAGTTTTCATTGTACACCTCTACAATCTGTACACAAGGTCTTCGGCACACACGGCACAAGATGTGTATTTACACAAAAATAAATTAACGATGGGCTACACGCCAGAGAAAACAAAGGCAACAGCAATTCGTAATTCATTGAAGGTACCTTCTCCTTGAAGAAAATAACGGGACTACAACACTAAACCCCTCGTGAATAGCAAGAGGTCCCTAAACAGAGGAACGGAAACTATCATACGATGGCACAGTTTTGTCACAAAAGCACACTGCAAAGAAAACAACACTCAGAGTTCTCAGCTCTAAGCTGAACTTGGGCATTGGAGGAAAATGACAAGGTGTGACCACAAAGCAAGAAACATTCAGGATTAGAAGCCCCCTTTCCTTGACACAGCCAGAAAAAGTTGCAGATGCTTTGATCAACTTTGGAGCTCAATGTGTGGTGATGTCATTTGGTGGCTGAGAAAGGTTGAAAAGCAATGCTGCCACCCCATCACCGTGGTTGTCACAACAACCAAGTATAAGCTGATGTGCCACATTGCCAGATGCCAGTTGATGAAGCCCGCCCACTCGCGCCTCCTTTCATTATTTTGTCGGCGTGAAATCACCTGTATGTTCGCTCACAGCACCACCAGAAGGGGATTTCTTTCTTCTCACTAGGTGGATGTGACCACATGTCTTCTTGTGCTGATAATTAAGCCAAATGATTTCAGCCATTTCAAGCCTATAACAGCCTGATGAACTAGCTGAAAATGTCAGCACAGCTTTGTTATGGTTTCAGACAAAGTATGGCACACGTGTAAGCTGACGCTGTGATTTCATCATTTCGCTTATGTGCGGGCAAGATCGTTACCGTGGCTCCATATGTTTTTCAAACAGTCGTGCACACTGCAAGTGCCTGCAGAGCCGTTCAGTTGCCTAAACATGCACTGTAATATAAATCAACAATCACAAATGGAAAGTTTCTGCAAAAAGTTACTCGTCACATCAATGGGTGACATAATGCAAACACTCAGTGTGTCTCATTATACAAAGGTTTGCAAGCAGCGGTCATTCTCTTGTCGCATCCGGTGCACAATATCCAGCGGCACGTAATTGTGAGAAACTATCACCAGTGTTAGCTGAATGCAAGTCGCATGCTGCTGGATCGGTGATGCTATTAAAGGTGAATTTCACTTGCCGATCTGGCACATGTTTTGAAACACTCTGCGGCGAAGAATTTGTTCCCTATTTGTCGATTCAGAGCGAATCCCATGTTTTGAACTTGTTTATTATCAATTAGCTCCATGGTAAATCGCCCTCCCTTGTTCCACTGTCAAAGCACAGGCTTCAGCCGAAAGTTCTCAAGCCCACTGCAACACTCCTGCCAGCTGCAGATGACAGCTTTTGCTGCGGCCAATCATGGAGCTTAAGAGTTCACTTGCGGATTTAGGCAGCTGCTTCAACACAACGTGTGAAGACTGAAATGCTAAGTGCAGAAGTAAAGAAAGCACGGTAGTATAACTTTAAAGTATGGCTACAAGTATGACCGGAGCAGTTTAAGGATAATGTTAAGTTTGATGGTGAGCAAAAGTTCATGCAAGTTGCACAGGTGACTCACCATAAAAAACATGTAATTTTCTTCTCTGCAAGTAAGGTGTGTGTTTCTCATTTTTATGCAATTTCTTAGGGCTGCACATGACTCTGCTTGACACTGGCAACAATTGTGCCTTAGCACTGCACACAAAAATAATTTCTCTGTCCTGAAGAACTGAAATTTGGGCAAGCTGGTGCAGATTTTGATGTCGGTGCCCTTCTCTTGTGTGTTCTGTTTCGCGCAATTACACAATGATATCTGTGTTCTAGCAAAACAACGTGCCAACTGACTAAGCAAGTCAAAAGTCAATTCAGTGCAGCAATTTTTTGAGGAAGGCTACAGTCGTACAATAAAATTTTTGCATAGAGGGCAGCTCCTTCGTCAAGGTTTTTAACACTGACTGAACTACTACATAACTTTCTGTCTGCATCACAACATTTCCAATAAACACGGTCTCAGTGATACGAACATCTAAAGCAGAAACCGGAAAATTTAGTACAGCTACAGCCTTGTGGGCAAGTACAGTACATTAAAATAACAGCACTTGTGAGTCCGGCCTCAATCTGCAGTGCTTATTACAGTTGCCACTCGAAGGTAGCGTGGAGTAGGCAAGCTAACTTTGGCCCAGAAATGCACAATAATGCATCAACAAATATAGCAGCTGCCAAGTTAATGCACATCTTAGCTGCTTCCACATGTAGCAATGTGTGAACAGCATCATTTCTATTCTTAAAACAGGCAGATATGCACCTTTACATCATATATCAATAAGCACCTCAAGTGGGTTGTTAGCAGTCAAACGAAGCAGCCAACTTCTGACACCCGAGTACCCATCAAAACAATTCAGTGGCCCACAGCAACATCAGATTCAGAAGCATGGAATACACCCAGCTTTCACTGTTCGCAGTAAAACAGTGATGTACGCACCTGGTGGACGAACAGAGAGGGAACACCTGACTTGCATTTTAGAACGCTGATTGACTCATCTGGTTTAACATCCCAAAGCAATACCCTGGCTACAAGAGGCGTAGCAGAGAACTCTGGATTAATTTTGGCCTCCTGGGATTCTTTAACAAGCACGTAAATATAAGAACATGCACATTTTTGCATTTAGCCTCAAAATGCGGCCGCCGCGGCCGGGAATAGAACCCGTGACCTCGTGCTCAGCAGCAGAACACCATAGCCACTGTGCCACCGTGGTGGGTTTAGACTGCTAAATGTCCTTGCTTTTTGTATTGAAATAAAGAGGCAGGAAAATTTCCTGATGAACATCGGGCCCACACCGCATGCATCAGCAAGTCTTCATGCTACAGTTTGTACTTGTGTACAAATCAACATTTGATTTAGGTGTTCCCTTTTGTATTGGTGTTGCTTGTAAAATGCGGCCCACAGCTTGTATGAACACGTAAGTATGTGTGGCGCAAGCCAAGTTCCTTCTGTAGCAAGTTTTGGAGACATGGATTAACTGCAGATGACTTGCAGCAGAAAAGCAGGCAGCAAAAATTAAAACCAGGTTGCCGGCACGGTGCACCGGCACTGCTACTGCTGGCAGCTAAAGTTCATGTGCCTCAAAAAGTTTGAGCCACATGCTCACATACTCCCTTCAACAGTGGACAGCACTGTACTGCTTGTCTGGACTCAGAGCTCTCACAACGAGCGTAGGTAGAGCAATTGCTGAAAGTGGAGACTCCGAAAATGATCACTCCAGTTACGGTGCCTTGTTCCCCACAACAGCTGTGGTGGAATTCGGTGCAACTTTCATAGCTGTTCACACCACTGCAACAGGACCAACATCTTCACATAACATCTACATCTACAGAAAAACAGCGCAAAAATCATTGAGCACAGGAAACCCTGGGTTTGTCAGTAAAGCTCATTACTTCAGCAATTCATTGCATGACTGACACTTCGTTGAAGGAGGTCAGTGCTTGGGCAGTAGCTGGCTTGACAATAGCAAAAACTACCTTTACGTCATTGACACTTGCTATCTTGCGACTCTGCATCTAGAGGCTTTGTCGCATGCAGTCACACATATGAAGGCGCAACCATTGCAGCCAGTGCTGTAGCAGCATATTTCTGACCACTTGTTCGAGAGTGCAGATAATAGATAAAGTTCCAACCCTCTAACTGCTCCAAAACAGCTGTTTCTAAATGTCTACACTTCATGGATTGAGAAATACAGTGGAATCCAGGTTATCCACATTAATAGCCAAGGTTATGGCAACAAATGTTGAGGCAACACTGCTCTACAGTAGAACACTAGTTACTCCATTTCGTCCAGTGTCACACACCTTGCAATGAACTGGCATGGGAACGACAAATGTTTTGCGAAAAAAAAAAGTGCATGAATTGCACAATTGCACCCGTAATATTTTTGAGTACTTCTGTTAGGCAAGGTACATGAAAACAACAAAGATTTCTCAGCTCCCTCCATTAAAAAACTTTGCATGAAAAAAACCGCAATCTTGCTCAGACTAGCAGTTATCAGAGGTACAGTGAGCTAGAATAGGGGTAGTGTGCTCAGAGGCGCCACGAAAGTGAAGCCGCTGATGTCACATTGATATGAAGGTGCATGGCGGTGCCACTTGCGACTGCAATGTAGGGTAAAGTGTACTATGTAGGGAGCCTTCAAGAATGCCATGTTTTCGCAGGCTCCCTACAGCAGTGGAACCATGGTAATGACGTCATAACAGCGTGGCACACACACTGTAGACTTGGAACCCTTTCTCTATTTTTTTTTAGGTTTTGTATCGAAGTCGTAGATCAATTTTTCTGCGATGTGTGTAAACATAGGGAGCAGCGTTGGCGTGCGAGCTCAGAGCGTTGCAAAGTGCGAAAGGTCTGTTGTTGCATGGGTCAGGATATAAGCAAAAAAAGTCACTGATGATTACGATGCTTCCTAATGCGAAATTTGAGCCCAGCTGTATACGTGTTTTTATTTAGCGATATAATGGCTGGCGCCAATAATCTGTCTCGTGCGGCACATCGCAAATGGAGCGAAGTGTGGCGCGACTGCAGCACTAATCTGGAGATCGCGAAAGTCGGCGCGTGGGCGTGATTCACAGCAGCCGCCGCCGACAAAGCTACCAGACGACGTGCACTACTCTGGCGCCATCTCCTAGCCATCGTCATCGCGCTACGCTTTTCTTTTCACACTTTTTCCATACCTTCCTCCGCTTTCCACCTCATGGTTCTGCTGCACCCTCTTCTTCGCTTTCCTCCTCGCGTCTTTCATCCCTACGCTGCGATCCGCGTTCGCTTTCATCTTTCGCTGAGCTGGTTCACTCGGTAAGCCGCCGCAGGAATGGGAGCCTAAGAGCTGTGCTCTAAAAACACGTATAACCAAAGCATGCGGGTATTGGTTTAATACTTCTGTATTAAACCAATACCCGCGCGCTTTGGTCTGTTAAGATTCACGCGTCATGTATGCACCGGCGCTGGAGCGCTTCTGGTGTCAATGTGTCACACGTGCGTTTCAGTCGAACACTGGCGTGTTGTCTGCTCACAGTAATCGCAGAGTGGCACTGGCGTGTATGATTTCTTTTGTGGTGCAATGGCATGCAGGTTCAAGTCTTATTTCCAGAGAATTTTTAAGTATGCTGTTAATGACACTGCATGACACTGCACCCCTGCCAGCCGTAGTGCTTCACCAGCAGGTACAGAGGTACGCTGCTATTGAGAACCTCGGTTACAGCAGTGCAAGGGAAAGTTTTTGCCTCTGAGGTGATGGTTGTGGTGCAGTAAACAGTTAACTTGTGAATTGAATAAACCCTTATGCTTTTTTTTTTCCTCTTACTGTAATCCTTGCTTCTATAAAGCTGAACTTGCACAACCTGTTTGCTTCTTTTCCTTTCAATGCTGTGAATTCACTGCTGTGAATTTCAAGCTCAAACCAAAGTCAATTCACCTCTATTAACACACATTTGGTATATGTGAATTATGGTACTAATGTCCTGAAGTCAGAAATGGCTGCGTGTATGTTACTCTGCATGGTGGCCTAATATAAATGCATCAAGTGTAGAGATGAAAAACCAATTTGGTTTGCTTCGGTGCTGTTGTGAAGGAGATGGACCATTCAATGTATAGTACACAACTCAAACGATCATCTGCAGTTTCAAAAGCAGGTCAACTTTAAATGTTTGGCCCTCACTCGTTTCTACAGTTCAGACGTTTGCATAAAAGTGGAGCGTTGCCACAACGTAAAACGTTATAGCATACTTTGCCAAAGTTGGGTGCAAAGTGCACCCAACAAAGTGCGAAGTACACCCAGCCCGGAGTGCAGCAGTGATTCTGGTGTCTGCGTCATCTTTGGACGAACTTAACCACACCTAGCAATCTCGAACACCATATCAATGCGTCAACCCTTACATGCACAAGAAAAAACTAAAGCCTGTCCAGGCTGTTCACAGCACAAGCACACCTACAGACCGAGCGACCGAGGCTACCATGAAAGCTACGTTGATTTAGACTGATGCGACACCTGACGCGCCGTGAACAAAACAGTCGCTGCTGATGCTAGCAGCCTCAGCGCTCTCCATTGCTGCCGCAGCAAAGTGAGCACACTACCCCTACTCTAGCTCACTGTAACATAAGGCTACTCGTCAGCCCACTTTTATTTGTTCAGCATGACAGCAGTATTTCAAGTCACCATTCTTGCATGATGGGTTAGTGCCAAGGTAAATGAAATTTTCAAATTATTTGCAAAAGACCATAACTGGAGTTCCACTGTACTCTCTCGCTACAGTTACAGACAGGAGAGATGCCAATTGAAAATGTGATATGCCACAGGCTTCTTTTCAAGATGGCTGATGATGATGATGCTGGTGATGTGAAATACCCAATCAACCTTAGCAGGACATGCCAACACGCTGTCCACTCCCTGTCGCTGTGCTGTATAAAAACCATTTTGGTCATAGCCTATGGGCACCATCATCTTCAGGGCACCTCTGCATAGCTGATATAAAAATTCGCTAATTTCGGCAGGTAATTAAAGAGGCACTGAAGAGAAACAGCGAATCAGTTTAGACGGACGAAGTATTCTTTCAGAGCTCTATTTTCATTAATTTCACGGTGAGAGGTTGATTACTTAAAGAGAAAGTTAAGGTCGAAGTTAAATTTTTAGAATTTTGCGCCGAAACCATTGCCTGGTACACCAATGTGACGTCACGGCAAAAGATACAGCGCTTTCTCTGGCTGTCGGGCAATTGCAGCAACTGTGCCCACACAACAGGAGTTCAACGAAATAGGGAGGCTACTGTAGCACCTGAACATTTTTAAAATATTAAAGGAGTATAGAGATGACCATTTTAGACTTCCTTTTTTTTTTCAAAGATCCTAGATCGCTGAACGCTAGAAGAAATAGTATTTCTTCTAGCAAGTAGAAGTGTGCTCTGAGAGCCTTCATAGTACACAAAATAATTTATGATAAAACTAATCTATGAAACAGTTTTGGTTTCATTTCCCAGGAGGTGTATGTGTTTCATGACATCATGGCACAGGTAATCAAGTGGGAGCAGAACATTGTGATATTTTGGCACTCGCTCGGTAGTCTGCTATGC
The DNA here is from genome assembly GCF_013339745.2 of Dermacentor silvarum. Taxonomy (NCBI): domain Eukaryota; kingdom Metazoa; phylum Arthropoda; class Arachnida; order Ixodida; family Ixodidae; genus Dermacentor; species Dermacentor silvarum. The sequence continues at coordinate 125,622,715 of NC_051159.1, forward strand.
TGCTGCTCATAGAGTAGCCCACTGGAGCAGCACAGCAGATGATTGAACAAGTTGGGGCGAGCGCCAAGATTTTATGATGTGCTATCGTATTCACTCAAGTAAGGCCTACACTTCTATTTTCCAGATTCTTTACAGGGTACGGGCCTTACACAAGGCACACTTATGGCTACTAACAAGCTTCAAATTGTGCTCAGGCTGCTATGCAGAATAATGCAACCATTAGCGGCCGGCTATGATTACTTTTATTCAGTCGTTCCTGCAGTTTGACGGCTTGCCTCATAGGCGCTCTCCCAAAAGTGATTGTTCTCGATGCTGTCCATTTTTGTTTTACATTCCCACCAGCTTGCAACTTTTGATGACAGTCTTGAATTAAACCATACGCCATGCATTCAAAATCTATGCATACACTTCTTGCAGCGATACCCTTTTATGAGCCCGAAAGCGTGATGGAGCGATACCGTTGAAGCACACTGGATCTGTGTCGCGTGATCGCGATTCTAGGGGATACGGTGATGATTACATCATCAGCAGAACAGTAAATAGTGCGATCTAGTAGTGGCTTGCCGAAATTAACCAACATGTGGGTGTGGCCTCCGAGATCGCAGCTGTGCGCCGCTTATTGAAAGTTTATTTTCAATTATTCACACTCCAAAGTGATGGTGTGGGCCTTACACGAGGGCGCACTTTGCAAGAGTAAATACTTTCATGCAACCACCTTTTGCATCATGACATAAGCACCTCCTGGGACGCAAAATTGAAACTGGTTCGTAGAAAAAATATTTTTTAAAATTGGTATTTGTATTTTTTCTACGTCTGAAATTTTTATTTAAAGCAAAAGATGAAAAGTCAATAATGTCACGTCGTTACTCTTCTAAAGCTGCGTAGAGACCATTTTTAAAGAGAGCACTCATACATTACCATCTTGGTAAGACAGAAGCAAGCATTGAGGTGCCCAATGAATGATATTTCAGCTCATGCACAAGAGCTTGCTGTATACACATACGTTGAGAAAATAATTATATTATGAGCCCGGTGCTTGGAGACGGCTGTGCTCCAAGCCCAAAACTAAATAAGTTTACTTTCAACCATCTTACACCCATATCACATGTGCAGACTCAATGTTGAGTGACCTAGCTATCACTGTTGAACTTTTCAGCACCTGCACGCAATTAAAGGCCAGTTGCAGCTGTATGCAGCTGCAAATACATTATCATGATCTATTTGTTCCCAGTGCAGTGGATTCACTCTGTCCGGCAGTGGTCGCTCCACTCCTAGCTTTTTTTTATGAATGTGCTTCAAGTTCTACAATGGCCTTCAATGGCCAGAGTGCATCTGCGGTGCTATAGTTATGAATTTCACTGGCCAGTCTGTAGCAAGTTCCTGATTCAGCCATGGCAGAGAAGGCTCTATGGACTGGTCGTCTTGGAGCAGGTTCCCATTATGTTATGATCGTCTTTGGTCAACTACAGTTGGCGACAACCTGAAAATGCAGTGGCATGTGTATGCTGTCCAATTCGAAGAGAATTTCTATAGATGTGCTAGCAAATTGCGTTAGCTCATTTCCATATCAAGTGCTTTTCATTTTCCTGTGTGTTTAAGATGGCTGATTTCATTGTACAGATCAATCTTTGTGTCATTGCTTTTAGGATGAAACCTGAACATTTTGTCAAGCTTTATGGGAGATCCTGACATCAGTACTTAGACAAAAGTAATATTTTAGCTAGAAACAATGAGCTTTTATTTTACAATCAGCCTAGCATTTACATTAGCAGAGCAATAGCCCTTAAGCTGTGAGCAGACTCCAGCTGCTGCGACTCTCTTTCAGAGATAAACTCGGGGCAAGTGCTGGCGGGCACCATGCTTCGAAGAGTGGAGGCATGGAGGGCAGATTTACTGGAGTTTTGTGGGTGGAGCTCGTGCTGAATTCTTAGGTTGTCACCGATACAGCTCCGCGGAAGATTGCTCTCTCTTGTTTCGCTGTCTGTGCACATATCCAGACAGAGCTTCAGTGGTGTACTTCACTGCTTTGGGCTGCTGAGAGGATTAGTTTATCCATATTCGGCCCTGTATGTGAAGCATCACTGCGCAACATTGTGCTTTGCTGTATGATATCTGGCTGTGCTTGGGCAATGCCTCCTTTATTAGATGCCTGCCGCGTGGTCTGGTAAACCCGGTTCCGTGCCCTCTCCCTTTTCTCGTCTCCGCGAAAAGGCAACGAGCGTCACTTGTTGTGCACGTCTGCAACCTAGATCACGTGCTACGGCCTCTGAGATTACCATAGCATCTGTTACCGTCTCGGAGTCGGCAGGCGCTATCGAAGCGCCGACGGAAGTCTTCGGCCACCGCTGCCGCCACCGCCGGAAATTGAAAAGGCAACGAGCGCTGCCTCACGGAATTTATGCTGAACTAAAGGAACCGCCGCTTCAATGGGAAAGCGAGCGATGTGGCGGGCATCCAGTAAAGGAGGCATTGGCTTGGGGCTATCTTGAGGCTTCTTTTAGCAGCAAATCATTTGATAAGCAAATCAAGCTACCAGGCATTAACAGCATTGGATCAATTAAAAAGCCTGGTGGAAAGTATACACCACTCTTGCTTGTGACAACCTCAGCTGTGCTTGTGACAACCTCAGCTGTGATCTGGCGTGGAGCACTTTGTTTTCCCATGGCAGCATTAATAGCTTGGGCTTATGGGCAATACATTATGGTTGGAGTACTAACAGTGCTAGAAATGACAGACAGGGGTGGAGTCACTGCTGTGTTTGTGTGTTTCCTTGTCTGCTACTTTTTTTCTCACACTGTTTGCACATATCCTCTTGCAGATGCCACTTTGCAAAATCTGGACGTAAGAGGTTGTTCCTACAGACTGACCAATGCAATTCAACATCAGTTTTGGTCAACTGCACTACTGTTTTGAAAACACTAGGTCGTTGACATCAGCCCCTTTTGATGATTTGGACAATAGTGCATCAGTGCAATGATGGTTTGTAAATGGCACGTCATAATGACGTGTCGCCTTTGCATCTCGCCTCGCGAACCAGCCCTGAACACTTCGCTTTGGCGGCACAGCCATATTGCTCCTTCTCTTCGTACCTGGTGAATGAAAGTGCCCCTCGGGGCCGCCACTTTCTCCGACACCACCCAGCAGCATTGCCCACACCACTCGATCACGTTGAAAGCATGCAGCGCCAATCGAAACGAGTGTTGGCACTGTGGGTCAAAGGAGGGATAGGAGGCGCCACCAGTGCCCAGCCGGTGCCTCCAGCGGCGCCCTCTGCAGTGGCCTGGGGTCCACAGTTTGGGACCTCCTGGGCCACGCAGAGACCACAGTATGGGATCTTGTGCACCAGCTGTACAAGCTCCGTGGCTGACCGAGGCTTACGGCCTGTTAACTGGCGAGTACATGTCTCCAGGGTTGCTGCATGGCCAACGAGCAGCACATTTCCACCTGTAGCAGCAGGGCATTGGAACAAAAAAGTTTGCATGCCTTTATCAGTTTATGAACGAATTACGTACTATGTAAGCCACTGTTAACACTTTCTGTGTTTCCTTTTGGACAACAATCATGCAAAAAAATTTTTTTAATGAGAAATGAGTTACGAAAACTGGCAGCACTTAGAAAACTATGAAACAGCAGATGAAATTCACTTCGCAGAAAACATATTCAGAGCTAAAGCCTCTTGCATGCACATAAGTTGATGTCATGTATGAAAAGGTACGCGTGAAAGCATGACACAAGCACAATGCGAAGGACAACACAAATGTCTTATTTTGTGTGCGCGTGCACTCGCAAAAGATAACCATTTAGGCATGGCAATTCCATGAATACATGGGGGTCAGGCCAGGACTTGTTTGGGTGGCACTCCCAAGTTATGAGCAAAAGCTTATTGATACCCTTGAAAAGTAGCTAAGGAACACACAACAAGCAATAGAACAGAAAATGATAAATGTAATGTAATCATAAAGAAAGATTAAAATAAATTCCAGAGTTTTACATGCCAAAACCACAGCCTGATTATGAGGCACGCTGCAGTGGAAAACTACGGATTCATTTTGACCACCTGGGGTTCTTTAATGTGCACCTAAATCCAAGTATACGAGTGTGTTTGCATTTCAGCCCCACTGAAATGCGACACCTGCAACCTCGAGCTCAGCCGTGCAACACCCATAGGCACTAACTAAGCTGACACAGATGATATTATGGCTGGGATTAGCAGGAAAAAGTGGCGTCAGGCAGGGAAGAAAAACGCAGTCAGAGGCAGAAGATAGCGTGGGATTAAGAAATATGCAGACATAGGACTGGTTTAGCTGATGCAGAAGAAGAGCAACTGGAGAAAATGTTGTAGTGTACAACAGTCGTAGTGTACAGCATCTACGTGGCTTGACCAACGGTTTTAACTAATCATTTTTACCAACAGAAATTGAAGAATGGAATAATTTACCAAAAGCAATGGTCAACGAAAAAAATAAAAGAACCCTTAAAATTCTAGAAAATGCGGAGAGAGAGAGAAAGAGAGAGAGAATAAACTTTAATCCAAAGAGCACGTGAGCGTAGGTAGCTCCTCCGCTCTGCAGTGGGTGGTCCCCTTAATCCAGGAGTCCAGCGGCCCTAGCTGCCCTTAAAGCGGACAAATCATCTCTGACACTAATACTCAGTTTCTCTCTCTATACATTATGTTCCTCCTTGTTTTTTTTTTTTGTTTTTTTCAAGTGTCCTATGAAATATCTAGTAGTTTTAAATGTTATGTAACCATGTTTCAATGTATCACTTATTCTTTGTACTTCCCCCCTTATGTGATACACTGAAAGGGACCTTTAAGGGCACAATAAATAATGATGATGGTGAACTATCTTGAAGGCTTTGTCCTGCAGCCCTCCAAACTTATCCTGCAGAACTGCTTTCACGCTTATTTGCGCACCAGCCTTCTCACCTTCCGGTGCTGTCCTCTTCAAGACGTTTTGAGCAACATAGAAGCTCCGCATGTAGTACTGGTCAACAGACTCTTTCTTGTGTTTCAGTTCCTCAGTTTCGATGAGCGGCTTGTAGTCGAGGTTGATGTGGAACCCTAGCTCTTTCAGCTCAGCAGGTGTCATCCATGTTGGCGTGCCCTCGGGGTACCACGCGAGCCACTCAAATAACCCGGGCTCCACGTTGATGAGCATGTCTTCAAAGTGCAACGCTGCATTCACGCATGCACACAAGAAAAGGCCATCAGCAGTCATTCTGAATGATCACTGCTGATCACGTGGCTACAAGGCAGACACAAATTTGTCAGAGGTCATGGCTTTAAAGGGGCACTAAACACCAATACTGTAAATAAAGCTTAAGTGATAGATTAGTATTCTGAAATGTCCAAAGCACCACTTTTACAGAGAACAGAGGCTTTGTAAGCAAGAAAATGATGCGAAATTAGGAAAGAATTGGTGCCATGACTGTGAACACACTGAAGCACCTTCCATGAGACATGACCTGTTTATATTTAGTAAGTCATACAGACAACTTATGATAAATAAAACCAAGTTAGATTTCAATGTGAAAGAAAACCTGACGAACTCGCTAGCGCAACTTCTTCACAATGCTCTGCCAGTGCTTTTTAAGGCTATGTGGCACCCTCTTTGCAGGTCTCTGTCTCAGAGAAGGCGGCAGGGTCTGGTAGTGCATGAACTGGAGATTGCTCAAGCATGATTGGAGAAGCTACATAGGAATGCCAGTTCATTACAGGCAATCAGAATGATTCAGCGTTTACCTTTACTTTCCCTCTAAGAAAGGTGTACAGCCTATGTCCAGAGAACACGAGCCACACTGTGTATGACAGGAGTTCACCCTAGGCTGTGTAAAGGGGTAGCTATGGTACCCACAGTTCCAGTTTTCAGGCAAACGAGAGCCCACCCATAGAGGGAGTTGCCTCACTCCTGAGCTGCTTATGTGTTAAAGAACTCCAATAAGACTGCATAGTTGGCTAGTAAAGAAGTTGGAAAGTGGAGTTTTTGTTGTTACCAAAGAACTACAAGCTGAAAGAGTACATAAATAGAAAACAAAGGTGGAAGACGAATGACAGAGCACATTCATCTTCCCTTCTCACCCCATCTTGCTGAATTGTTTCTACTCAAGATTAAAAGATTAAACTCTGAGGTTTTAAGTGCCAAAACCACAATCTGATTATGAGGTACGCCGTAGAGGGGGGACTCCGGATTAATTTTGACCACCTGGGGTTCTTTAACGTGCACCCAAGCACAGTACACGGGCGTTTTTTCATTTTGCCCCCATCGACAGGCGGCAGTTGTGGCCAGGATTTGATCCCATTACCTCGTGCTTAGCAGCGTAACACCAATACCACTAAGCAACCACAGTGGGTGTTTCTATTCAAATGAGCACAAGTTTGCCTGTGTCTAATGTAACTGTGTTAAAAAGAAAAATACTCCTTATATCAGTGTGGCATTGCCATGATTGGCAGACACTCTGAGGTTACTAGACAAGTTCATTTTTGGAAGTCACCTCAAGGCACATAAGAAAAGAAGAGAGATGGCCACTCTTCAATGCCTAGCACCACACATCTGGGCACATTCTTGCAAAATGTAGCAGAAAGTGAACAGCGAAGGCAGGACGACCACACGACAGAGACGGCAGAATTCCCTGTAGTTGGCCTGTATTGCTATCCTCCATGCTTTCTCACAATGTCTGGAAGCTGTGTCAAACCAACTAAACCCAAGATTATGTTCTGCTCAACTTCCCTATTAAATCCACATCCTCTCATTTCATTTTCTTTTCCCCTAGAGGGTTATTATACACATGAAAGGAAATTCCACAGCTTGAATGAACTAAGGGACACAGTTTCTATGCGTCAGCAAATCTGTCCTCGCAAAATGCACCTACATTCCAGTGTTCATGTTTCAACTTCAAACATATTTAATAAGTACCATATTACTAAAGACTACATATTTCATAATACTGCTAACGTCACAACTAGAACTAGTGAACCAACAAATTCTTGGGTGAATTTACTGAATACAGTGAAAGCTCGTTAATTCGCACCTCATTAAATCGAACTTTCGGGTTGATTCGAACTGATGGTCATGGTCCGGCCACAATATATAGGCGTCTATGGGTTAACCAACTCGTTAGTTCACGCGCGCATCGGCTCCTCTATCGATAATTCGAACTGCGCGCCGCTGCGTGGTGGTATTTTATACTGCCGCCGCAAGCTTTCAAGGCTCAACGATAGATGGCGCGAGCGCAGCGGCGTCACTGTCGTCATTGCGCTCGCTCTTCGCATCGTGTGGTGGTTCGTGCCGGACGTGTCTGCGTAGTCTCCGTGTCCTTTGTGTGCCGCACATTCAGTCGCTAGGCCTCGTGTACGTCAGAGCTGCGAAGTCGTTCGGTGCCGTGTCGCTACGATGTGACGCTGCTCACGGCCTTGCATATGTTGGTGCGGGCCTGGGATCAGGTCACGGCAACAACTGTTGCCAATTGCTTCCGCCACAGTGGCTTTTGTGTGACCAATGAGGGCACAGCTTGCGAGCCCGACGAGCGCGAGGCTGTGGTCATTCCTGCCGGATTGCGGGATGCGCTGGAGGACGTGACCTTCGACGACTACGTCGATGCAGATCGCTGTGCAGCGGTCTGCGGCACAATCACCAACGATGATATCATCGCGCAGGTGACTGGTGGAGAAGCGCCCGTCGTTGATGTAGGTGAGGATGACGAAGAGGATGATGCACCCACGCGGCCCTCAGCTTTGGAACTAATGGAGGCTATGCGTGTCGCGCGTCTATTCTTCAGCTTCGAGGAAGACGCAGAGGATGCTTTCTGCCACGTTCGCGCGTTGGAAAACAAGGCTATGGCGATCGCATTCAAAGAAGAGAAACAGACAGTGATCACGGATTATTTTCGCAAGTAAATATTTTGAGTGATTTTCCAACAACCCGGTCTCAATTCCTGCTGTTTTTTCAATGAATTTCGTTAGTTCGAATTTCGGTTTAATTCGAACTCATTGGGCGTCCCCGCGAAATTCCAATTAACGAGCTTTTACTGTAACAGAAAGAATGTGTCAAGACAGCCTCCACCAACAAAGCGTTTGCCAGAGAATCTTGCGTAATAGCTTGAGGCAAAACAAAACTAGTGAGACACATGTACGTACCTGTTAGGATATTAGTGCATGTCTGTATGCAGCGCAGAGATGGAGATGAAAACACATGACTGAACGTGACGCCACTTTCACACATAGCATTCCCTGAAAGTAGAGAATAGAGAAAAGGATAAGGGCTTTTAACATTGCAAACAACTTTCTAATACAACACAGAGCAACAAGTACCGAAGAAAAGCAGAGGACGACGCAGCCACTGCCACAGATAAATTTATAGCCTCTTCAGGCACCAATTATTTCTGTCCACTGAAAATTTAGTTTCGCCACATTTCTTCAATATCATGACAAGTGTACAACTGCAAAACAGACTAGGAATTTTCAGTTCTTTGCAAATTTTGACAAGTTTACAAATGCAGACTTCCTGTGACAACTCTTTACAGGAATGTCAGATACGAGAACGTCAACTATTTCATATCTAACATACTTGGAAAGCACATGTCCTGCCACTTGAAAAATACGCCTGATGTAAAACACAGTTAAACACAATGAAAGAAGTGAACTTGCTATATGACAACATACTGACACCGGGAGCAAACACCCAGCTGTCTACCTTCCATATAATTTTACTAGACCACTTTACACATACAGAATACACCCGATACAACAGATATGCATGCAGCATACTTCTGGATGCAATGGACTATTCTCACTTAGTTTGGTCTGCCTTTATTATTAACTCAACCAATTCCACTTTTAAAGGACCCAACTATAACGGACTATTGGCTACAACAGACAAATTTTGGGCAAAATTTTGTCTAGATAGTGTAAATACAACGTATGCAACTATTTCCGGCCACTTGCAGAATCTGCAAAAATTCACTTTTTCTTACACAATCTTGTGCACGCAAGAAAGGGAAGTGGGAAGGAAGCACGCAGTCTTCCGTCGCACGCAAGGCTCTGGGGGGAGAGGAGGGAGGAGAGGGAGGGCGTTACCGCGCCTGCCCGCCTGGACCGCTATACCTTGAAAGCCATCTGCGACGAGGGCACAGTCCATGAGCGCCGTGTTTTCACGGCTCAGTTTGCGTTGATGCGAGACACAGCACGAAGGTCAATTCGCTCGCTGCTGCTGCCGCGCTTCCTCACTCCAGTGTTTTGACAATGAGTTTACGTGATCATCGAGTAAGAGGTGTTGACCTTTGCACATGCGCGTGTGACACCATGCTTGAGCTGCGCATAGATGTGGCAGCGGACGTACTTTCACACGCTCCTGCCATTGCGTCATTCTGCCCGCTGCGCGCGAGGAATGCTGAGATGCATGGCCAGTGCCGCTCGGCGCTTTGGGTGAAAAAAAAAAAAAAAAAAGAAAGAGGCTTAACTCCTGTAAACCTAGTTATCCCGAGCGAAAGGTCTGTCTGGCTTGGTTTTGCAAAGACTATGCGCACAGTGTATCATTAGAGCACGCTTCCACGCTTGATAAGCTTCTCTATAATATGCTAATCTGGCCTCCCTTTGCTCCGGTGTTTCAGCCGCCAACTTTGCCTCTGCTTGAGATTTCCAATCTGACGTCTAGCTATATCAACCGGATGATTGGATTCAGCCTGTCGCTTGCGCGGAAGTGCACGCACAGACAGCCCAGCCAACGCGCTATCCATGGCGAGAATGAGCAACGAAGCGCTGGCAAAGCAGCCATTAAACCCTCGCCTAGTCACATGGTACAGCAGCGGCAAGGCTCCCGAGCGAGCGGAGCTGGAGCACCTCTCCACAGCGGATCATGGGGCGTGACGTCACACCTGCCACACTTGCGCTCAGGCGGCTCAAGGTCACTGCGACACGATGAATGACCTTACGAGACATGGCGTAGTAGAACTTTCGCTCTAATAGGAACGGAGCTATTCACGTGCCAGCAACGTTGGAATGTTCCCGACGGCGCCAGGCATGCTGGTTGTGTCGTGTCGTTGTATAGACGCCGGTTGTTCGCCACCGTGACGTCGTGGCACTCGGAGTATAGCTGAAGCTTGAGGGGAGTGTTCGCCGGCTCTGTTGACTGCTGAACTTCCGCGCAGCCGCACTGTAACTGGTATTTCATCTCCCGCAACTGCACTATAAGCGATACACGTATACATAGAGTGCTATCGGATAATTAACGGGAGTCTCAAAAGACCGTATTATATCTGGTCCTGCACTATAAGTGGTCATGTTATAAGTAGTCAATACTGTACACTACCCAAGTGCCCAATCAGAATAGAGTATAGACCACTTTTAACGTTACCGCTTATAGTGCGGGACCGGATATAGTGCGCTCTTTTCAGACTCCCGTTAATTTTCCTATAGCTCTCCATGTAAACACGTATCGCTTATAGTGCAGTTGCGGGAAACGAAATACCGGTTACAGTGCGGCTGCCTGGGAGTACGGAAGTCAGCAGAGACGGCGAACGCTCCCCTCAAACGGGCGCCCCAAGGAGTGCTCGAGGAGGAAAGAGAGACGAAGTGGAGAAGGGCACGTGGTGCGAACGAACAGCCAGTGAGGCTGAAACCAGAATCTTGAGTGCGAGTCGTGAAATATCACGGCACGCATAGCGAGCGAGGGCCACGAAACTGCCAAGGCCGGCCAATGATAACGGCAGTAAACGAAACTTCAGGAAGCGGGCGGCGCCGGTACGGCACAGCGAAGGGCGCACGCGGAGACCGTGGAATGTGAGGGAGGAGGGCGGCAGGGAAGAGGATTTACCGCTTCAGTGGCTCCCCTCGCCCTCCCTCGTAGTCCCCTCACTGTCGCACCGCCGCTCCAGCCGGCCCGGCGCCACCTCCCCGAAGTTTTGTTTTCTGCCATTATCGGGAAGCGGGTGTTTGCCGGCGTGGGCAGTTTCGTTGACCGGCCTGGGACAGCGCCGTTGCTTCCCTCTGCACCGTAGCTACAGCGTGGAAGGTCAACACATGACTAGAAAGTAGAGGAAGCATAAAGGAGAAAGAAGGGTTCACTGCCATTTTGTACGCGTGGCTACGGTAGCGTGGCTGAGACGTCGGCACGTACACGGATGTTCCGGCGCAACGCAGAATCGGCGACCTTGCCATTTGAGAGAGGGTGAAATTTCCGCCTGCATTTTTTTCCCCCTTTTTGTTTTGTTTGTGCACGACATTGAGGGGTCTCTCCTAAGCTTTTACTCTATGGCGCTGCCGGAGTAATGCCGGTCGGAGGCGCCACCGCGTGAATTATTTCAAATTAACGAGATTCGACTATAAATTGAATGCAAACATTCTAGCCGCATTCCTCGAATGTCGCATACGCGTGGCGGCTCGGTGCACATGTTTTGCATATGTGCGGGCCTTGAAAATTGTTGCTTTGGTTATAGTGCGGTATCGCTTATAGTGCGGATATTCGCCACTCCGGTGACTTACGTTATAAGCGGTCTACACTGTATATCTATTTCAGTGCATCTACTTTTCTATACATAATATAAGTATTTATGGAAGCCCATCAGTATTCATCAATAAACAATGCATGTTTACCAACGGAAATAATTTTTTTGCCACTTTATGATCACTATAAAAAATTGGGGTAAATTTTTCTTAATGTAGGTCAGTCTGAAGATTTTAAACCTGCAATGAAAAAATTTGACCCTGTGGGGTCACACTTGGCGAAAAAAGTTGGCCTTCAAAAAGTTAAGGAACGAATACACTAGCAGCAAGCTTTCCAGAATGGCGGGCAACGCAATGCCTTGCCGGTGAAGAGTTTTCGTGTCGACCACAGAATTGGACTACCACCGCCCAGTGCCATCAGTTCAGAGCCCCGCTTGGACTAACCAGCTTCGAAGCGAAGCTGTAGCATACGGCACTTCAAAAACAACTGCCGACGATCGCAAAATGCACAGTTTTGAAAAATTTATTTTGAAAACATTTTATTTCTCATCGCATCACTTCACACAAACAAGAAGATATATGCTGCTATTTGCGGGTTCAAAATTGCGAGGCATTCAATGCACTCAAGCAGTCCCGCATGCAGTACAGCAGCGGATAGATGCAGGCTTCGAGTTGAACTTGCCTTGTACCACGGCTCTTGTTCATGCTACAGATTTGACAGTAGTCATCGCTTGTCGCGAAAGATAAAATTAAGACATCGGTTTATACTACCGGCCACTGTATTGCATGCAGAACAAACTGTAGCCAATGATTTTCATTAGGCAGTGGTGACTTGCTCGGGCCTGGTGGCCAGTACGGCAGCGCTGGCCAGCCGTCTGCCTGCCATTGTGCAGGTTTATATACGCCTAGCATGAAGAAACTGCCATTTGTCAGCAACCAGCGTCAGAAAAACGGCGCAAAGGAAGACGCCGTGCCGCGTGGTTGTACGATTAGTGCATAAACCCGCTTATCTATAGCTATTTATATTAATGTCTATGTTCTTAGCATTCTTGCGATCACTTTCGGGTCAAACAGCAGTATGTGTGAAGTTTCACCATTTCACAATATAGCGTGACCGTAATCTTGGACCGAATAGACTTTGGATACAATGGGCCTGTTTCGCTGGATCATCACGTTCCGTTGTTGTGAGCGTCGACTGTACTACTCAAACTTGCAGGGCAGGTCCAGTCATAAGTGTTTCAAGATGTGTGCAACATGTTTTAAACATAATTGTTTTCATCTCTGCATTTGCTTTTGATGCACTATCTTGGGGTACACAGTTGAGCACACAGCACTTGAATGGGATAGACTAAGAGTGAAGGTTTGGGGATGTTGGTGTATGTGCAGTGGTTTGTCTATATCTATCCTTATCATTGTCCTTGTACAATTGTATGCTGTTCTGCAAAAAGTTCTAGGGTGCTGTACTGGCATGGGGGACATGCGCTTATTTCTTCAATGGAAGTTCATTTTTCGTTATGCTTTGCTCGGCTTCAGTGTGTGTTGTCCTTGTATAACGGCTATTTGAATGCATTGTAAAGAGGCTATGTTGTTTCCAAACCTGTCAGTGTGGCCTGATACAGGCCAATGTTAGTCAGAGGGGAGTCCTTTGCATAGTCCATGTAGCCTCCTTTCCTCTCCGGTACCACAGCTGGCATGTTCAGGTCCCTCCGCGTGTAGTTCCCTGAGAGCAAGACAGACAAAGGGGAGTGTGTAATCATGCACAGCATGGGTCAAATGAGAGAGAGAGAGAGACAGAGAGAGCACAGTATCTTTCAACAACGGCACAGAACACACACTTGGTGTGCAGCCTGTGTGAAAAAATATGAAGTCATTGCGCTCATGACCACAGCCTACTTCCAAAATGGCTTGCCAGTTCCCTAATCCAGGATTCCTACCTAGCCAACTTTCTATTGCACCTTCACTGCTCAAAAGCTCTGGCAAGAAATCTAACAATCATTCGATCTGTAGGAAGTTATATAGATATGACGTAATAACAGTGCCTCTATTATTTATTAGGAGCGTTCAAGTTGCTCAATTTTCAAATCGAATCAAATGCGGAATATTTTCAATTTCTAAACAAAGTGAAATATAAAGGTGGCATAGGGTGGCATTTACATTATTCGATACATGTAATGCCGTTAACTAGATGCCAGGTCAACTGAGGAGCTTGTAAATGAAAAATGACCAAAAGGTGATCGTATGTGGTGTTTCATGAGAGTAATGAAACAAAGAAACACTCCTTCAACTTGCAGAAGCGCATAGCAGTGTGCGTGCTGGTTAGAGGCGCTAAGTGTAACACCTGCAGCACCACACATCATTTTAATGGAATCCAAACACAGTGAGATTGGCTAAATGCAATAATTACGTCTGCTTAAATTGAGACAACAAATTTATAGGTTGCCTAATGTGAGGCATGCTTGTTCAATGACTGGAAACTATTGTGCAGAAGTGACCTCCTCCATGCGTTCTCCTGTGCCAGAATCATTTGGAAGACACTCCTCTCCCTGTAGACTGCAACAACTGTTGTTATCCATTGGCACAGATGCGAATATCTGACATCAAATATTCAATTCTCAAATCTGATAGCAAGGACTATTCAAATTGTATTTGGAATTTTGGAATATTTGCACATTACGATTCATTAATTTTTCACAGGAAATGCACACCCCTCTCCAAGCAGTGGTGGATTTCTACTATGTCAGGAGTCTTGCTTGCCAATTCATGAGTCGAGGCAACACCTAAAAAAAGTGTCTTGCTAGCATGATTTGAGATCTTCCTAAAAAACTGGGGGACTTCAGAAATTTGGACCACCTGGGGTTCTTTAACGTGCACCTAAATCTAAGTACAAGGGTGTTTTCGCATTTCGCCCCCATCGAAATTTGTGACTTTCACTTGGCACATGTGGCAGCATGTGCATCAACAACTCCTACACACAGTATACTCAAGTACTAACCTCATCTCGAAACATTTATTTATATATTACATATTTCATTACTGCTTGAAGTGCAACACTTTACATGAGTTCACGTACAGGTATGCATTTTCACCAAGAAATCAACAACAGATGTTAGCACCAATACACAGAAAACAAAAACACTACAAGCAAGAAAGAGAAGCCAGAGAAGAATGGAAATCACACTTTTTTGTTGCAGCAAAATGGCTCAGGAATGAATAGCAAGCTCATGAAGTTTTTACTGTCCCTTAAGGATTTTGGGGCACATTAAATGTCTTGCATTTGCAGAGCCTCCTTGCAATGTGCTTCTGCGAGCGCCACTCGAATAATGATAAATGGCGAATTCTCAGGGACTCTTGTGAATACTACACGGGGCACCAATGTAGCCATAATTCCTTCAATGAAATCCACTGTATGACTCAAATCCCTGGCATGTAGATGCGCGACGCTTTCTTAGCTACTGTTTCAGCTTACAGAAAGACTGCACCTATGTAGAAAAGTACCGCCTAGCCCCGGGCACCAACAGCCATAACCGTTGGACATATAAAGTTTATTCCTATCCTATCCTCCCCCAATATAGTGAAATGCCCTCTTGATCATCACATGACTGATCATCACGGTAGGAGAACACAGATTCAACAGTGGTGCCACAAAGTGTACAGCCAGAGAAATTGGTAAAATACTAATTATTGTACTGTTTTTAATGCATTGCATAACAACACTTCCATACATGCAACACACTGCCCTCAGGCAGCCCCTGTTTGTGAGGCTTATACAGTATAGACCACTTATAACGTAACCGCTTATAGTGCAGGACCGGATATAGTGCGGTCTTTTCAGACTCCCGTTAATTTTCCCATAGCACTCCATGTATACACGTATCGCTTATAGTGCAGTTGCGGGAAACGAAATACCGGTTACAGTGCGACTGCCTGGGAGTACGGAAGTCAGCGGCGACGGCAAACGCTCCCCTCAAACGGGCGCCCCAAGGAGTGCTTGAGGAAGAAAGAGAGATGAAGTGGAGGAGAAGGGCACGTGGTGCGAACAAACAGCCAGTGAGGCTGAAACCAGAATCTTGAGCGAGAGTCGTGAAATATCACGGTGCGCATAGCGAGCGAGGGCCACGAAACTGCCAACGCCGGCCAACGCTCGCTTCACGATAATGGCAGTAAACTAAACTTCAGGGAGCGGGCGCTGCCAGCACGGCACGGCAAAGGGCGCAAGGGCGCACGCAGTGACCGTGGAATGTGAGGGAGGAGGGTGGCAGGGAAGCGGATTTCGCCTCGGCAACTCCGCCGCTTCGGTGGCTCCCCTCGCCCTCCCTCGTAGCTCCCTCACTTTCGACTGTCACCGCGCGCGCCCGCCGCCGTGCAGGCGCCGCCGCTCCAGCCGGCCCGGTGCCAGCTCCCCGAAGTTTCGTTTTCTGCCGTTATCGGGAAGCGGGCGTTTGCCGGCGTGGGTAGTTTCGTTGGCCGGCCTGGGACAGCGCCGCTGCTTCCCTCTGCGCCGTAGCCGCAGCGTGCAAGGTCAACACGTGACTAGAAAGTAGAGGAAGCATAAAGGAGAAAGAAGGGTTCACTGCCATTTTCTAAGCGTGGCTACGGTAGCGTGGCTGAGATGTCGGCACATACACGGATGTTCCGGCGCAACGCAGAATCGGCGACCTTGCCATTTGAGAGAGGGTGAGATTTCCGCCGCGTTTTTTTTCTTTCTTTTTTTTGTTTTGTTTGCGCGTGACATTGAGGGGTCTCTCCTAAGCTTTTACTCTATGGCGGTGCCGAAGCAATGCCGGTCGGATGCGCCACCGCGTGATTTGGTTCGAATTAACGAGATTCGACTGTAAATTAAACACAAACATTCTAGCCGCATTCCTCGACTGTCGCATACGCGTGGCGGCTCGGTGCACATGTTTTACATATGTGTGGGCCTTGAAAATTGTTGCTTTGGTTATAGTGCGGTACCGCTTATAGTGCGGATATTCGCGACTCCGGCGATTTACGTTACAAGCGGTCTACACGGTATATTTATTTGTTAGGCAGCTATACCGCCATCAACTTATAGGCCTCTTTATAGCCATGTTATGTACATTATTTGTACTCCATCATACCACTCATTGTTACACTGGCACTGTAAAAATTTAATTACATTCTGGGGTTTTAGGTGCCAAAACCACAATCTGATTCTGGTGCATGCCATAGATGGGGGGGGGGGGGGGGGGCTACAATTTAATTTTTGACCACCTGGGGTAATTTAATGTGCACCCAATGCACCGTACCCGAGCATTTTTGCATTCAGCCTCCATAGTAATGCGGCCGTCACCGTCGGGATCGAAGCCCCAACCTCGAGCTCAGTAGTGCGATGCTATAACTGCAGGGCTACCACAGTTGGTATGCAACATTGTTAAGTTCTTGGTGCTCTTTGGCCATACTTGGAACCTGTGCTACTACAGGCAATAATAATAATCATCATCACATGGCCCCCTAACGCTGTAAACCCCATAGACTAACTGCTCTATTTAGAGGAGGTAAGACGGACTTCCTGCACTGCCAGAACAGTGACAGTGGAGGTCGCGGCTTAAACCACGTCAAATGCAGAGAAATGCACAATGAAAAAGGGTGGAAGGGCCAATTTGGTGGCACGTGGCCAACTTCCGGTGAGCTTCTGGTAACACGGTCATTGTATAGCCATCAACTACTGCACCAGGCTGCACCCGCCGGGGTGGCTCAGTCAGCTAAGGCGTTGCGCTGCTGAGCACGAGATCGCGGGATCGAATCCCAGCCGCGGTGGCCGCATTTCGGTGGAGGCGAAATGCAAGAACGCCCGTGTGCTTGCGTTGTAGTCCACGTTAAAGAACCCCAGGTGGTCAAAATTCACCCGGAGCCCTCCACTACGGCGTGCCTCATAATCAGAACTGGTTTTGGCACGTAAAACCCCAGAAAGAAGAAGATGCACCAGGCTGTCTGATTGGCATTAGCGAGGGGCTTACAATACCACAAGTCCACTATCTCCAGTGTCAGTGATGTGTTTGGTCTCCTGCTTTACGTACAGAGCAGTGGTGCATTTAGTGAACATACTGAACTGGTTGCATTAAACGATGTAAGGAATTATTTGCTACATTTTTTTCAGGAATTGAGGCTTCATGCTCTAATTACGCTGTCTACAGCTACCTAATAAAGCAAAATGATAAACATGAGATTTTTGCGTGAGTGCTCCTTAAACAGAGCTGAGCTCTGCCCATGGCAGCACAGACACGGAAGTGCTAAGAATGATATTCGAGATGCAGAGCATTAAAGAAAGATCTCTCCAGCTAGAACAAGCAAAATCAGATGCGACATATGCAACTGGGAACTTTGGCCATAAGCACAAGCAAACAATCGGAAAGAAAAAGCAGGTTTTGAAATTGTGGTTCCGCATTCGTTCTACATTAATGAATGCAAATGAAACAAGACGCATTGCTGACAGCATATCCTGTCAACATAATATGCATACGAGCAAAATGGCTCTTACCAGATGCATCAAAACAGATCGGCAGCCAGGCTCCAAATGTAAAATCGACTCGCTCTGCGTGCCGAGCAACGTAGAGCTTTCGTGGACTCGTGCTGACCTTGGTGCTTTCTTGCTTTGCCTTTGAAAGGATGAATGAAATGATACAAAGACAAGGCATGTTGTTATGTTGCCGATCCCTTAAAGAGGCATGCACTGAGTTTCAATTACATTTAGAAGAGTGCATGCAATAGCAGAGAATTTGAGTCGATAATGAGTCACTGAAAAGCTTCAACAAATATTCAAAATATTCTGGGCGTACTGTACTGGCACGAATCTAAAACCCTTTTTTTCCAAAAAGAATGGGGGTCTGAAAACTGCTTGCGCGTTGCAATCCGAGACAAAACCGAAACCACATTTGCAACGTTGGCAACAGCCTACCGTCAGAGCCGTCAGATGCAGCGCGATCGCCATCACGAGATGGTGGCAGAGCATGTTTTCTTGAAGGTTGCTCTGGGTTCATTTTGTGCTAGACTACAATCACCTTTGGAGATGTTATCACTTTCGCAAGGTGTTGCGCAGCTTTGCACCAAGCTCGCTATCTGCACAGAGTGCCAGGAATGCTCTTGGCCACATATTTCAACAAGCCTGATGCTGGGTCACCTAAAATCTTGTAAAAGTGATAGCAGCACCTCTAAAAGTGATCAGTTGAGAATACCGCCTTATGTGCTTGGCCTCTTTGGCCAATACCATTGTCAGCCATGTTCTTCCTAAAGCTGTCTACCAGTTGAACTTCACAATAGAAGTGAGCGATAATATTGACAGTACTGCAAATATTCCACCTTTTGTTTGTTCATTCACTTAGTTTTATGATAGTCCGTGCTAATACGAAATAGGGGGTGCTGAAATTGTGGCGCTATCACGCGGTTGTTTTTGTACTTCGCGGGCTTTCTTTAAAGGCAATTACAAGATGCCCCATCAATGGTATTTAGTTGCAAACACTTCAGTCGGCCATTCTTAAACGTGATTTACAACTTTAGTATTGGCACTTTCTTGGTGAAGCCAATATTTAAAAAGTTAGGCAATTAGTTTATACTAATTAATTGACCTTGCAAAACGAAAAAAGCTACCGCAGACTAGGACACGCGATCCTTCACATCTCTGGGTTGGTTTGAGCCTCCTAGCACACACTGTCGTTTTGAAACATTGGCTACTTGTAGCTGGGACACTCTGAATATAGGGACGGTTCTTCTAAAGGAAAGAGGAGGTAAGGCGGGTGGGCGAGGTAACAAGTGAGGGTGTGGTAGCGGCAAGGGTGTAGATTTGAAAAGAAAGATAATGCGCTATCTTTCTTTCTAATGCACATTATCTTTCATTTCAAATCTACCCCTTCACTGCTACCACACCCTCACTCGTTACCTCGCCCACCCACCTTACCTCCTCTCCCCTTTAGAAGAACCGTCCCTACACATACTGGGCCGAAAAGAGCATACGTCGCCTTGAAAAAGACAAGTCCACTTTTCGAAATGTTGGCCCCTCTCACCTTGTTCTCGTGTTGCTCATCAGACTCACAGAGGGTGGCTTATGTGTATGTGTCAATTTCTTTACAGTGAAAAGCATCTCTATAATCATTATCCTGGTGCCACTTTTCCTGTGTCTAACCAAGCAGCAATGGAGACCATAGTCTGTTAGAATAAAATTTCACTGTGGGTTAGAAGTTGCATTTGTCCAAATTCTAGTTTTTCACGTTGTTAAAGGGACATCAAAGATAACAACAATGTGCTGCATCAGTATACTATGCTTCTACATTACGCTTTCCCTTTGTTTGGCTCCACGCATCGTGTTCATTATGCTTTTTATTGCGACAGCAATTATATGGACACTTCAACTGGATTTC
Organism: Dermacentor silvarum; assembly: GCF_013339745.2. Lineage (NCBI taxonomy): Eukaryota > Metazoa > Arthropoda > Arachnida > Ixodida > Ixodidae > Dermacentor > Dermacentor silvarum. Next base: position 125,642,524 of record NC_051159.1, read on the forward strand.
TGCCGTCGGCGTCGCCGTCACCGTAGCCGTGAGGTTCCATATAGATAAAATCTTCGCCGTGCGCCGTATGCCCGAGCGGAAGCGTGCGGGGACGCGCACTATCACGGAGAGCGAACGCACTCAATCTCCCACGGGCAAGCAAGGAAGCGGGAAGCCGCGCTCGTCGCTCGCCCGCACCGTCTCTTATCTCCACACGGTATGCGCTGTGCATTCGCCGCTCAGTTTCTGTTGAAGCGATAGACCGCACGTACCTCGCCCGCTGCGGCGTATGCGATTGCTGCCAGCGTTTTGACAGTCGTTGTCTGCAGTCATTCAGTGTGATCTATTCACGTTTGTTTGTGCGCGCTCACACCACGCTTGTTCATTCAGTTAGTAATAGTCTGGCCACATTTTCCAACGCACGCTACACATGCGATGCTGCCCAGATCGGCAGTGCAGCGCTACAGGTGTGTCCCTTCGCACGCGCTGCCCACGGGAAGCGCTTCTCATCAACACCACCGTTTCACACGCGCCTTCTCGTGGTCATCGAGTCTCTCTTCATGTCGGTCTACTTATGCCGTAGCACACCTGCTTACTTAATCAGCTCATGTTTACTACAATTCATATTGCTACCAAAGCCGCTCACCTTACTTCGTATGACATTGCTGTGTTGCTATCGCATTCATCGCTTCGCCCTCAGGGCAAAACTGACATTTTTTTTGCTGCTACATATTCCGTTCAGTTCCTCTTCCTTTTTTGCTGTACGGCCCTGCCACCACTGTTCGGTTTACCGAAGTAATGTGTCATGGTGAGTGACGTTGCTATGATTGCATTTTGCGTCACAATGTTTGTGCTTATACTTAGACTCTCTGGCTGGGAACTGCGCTTCGCGAGAGGGAGGACGAGCGACATAAGTTTAAAATTTTAGCTGTTTTCGCGGAGCACAGTAATTCTTTGCAGACAAGATCGTCAGCGTGTGACATATATGCTGTGCTTGTCTGTTAAAATTGGCCAAACCTAGTGAGGGGCGTTTTAAGGAACCAAAGACTGAAGTTCGCAAGCTTCATGAACTTTTAAAGTGGCACAACAGCCCAAATACGAAAAAATACTTTGAAACCCATGACGTCACACTGATGCACGAGTTCTGGTGCGAAAAAAAAAAAAAGTTTGACCTTCACTTTCTCTTTTAGTAATTCGACCACTTACGTGAAATCAATGAAAATAGTTTTGAAAGTATACTTTATCAATGTAGGTTCATTTAGTCTCTCTGTTTAGCGTCCCTTTTTAGTAAACTTGCTCTTTTTTTTTGCCGCACATGTCACATCGCAACCGTGGTGTGTTCCGAGTTGGCACTTACTGCTTGATTTAAAAATCCTAGGTTCTCGTAGATAATCTCCTTCGGCGGAGTGGTGACCTTTTCCTCCCTTTCTGCTGCCTGCGGAGGGCCTGGTTGTACGACCGGCGCTGCTGCTGCAGGCGATGCTGGAGCTACTGGGGCTACTGGTACTTTGGGACACACCTGCAACCAAATGCACAGCTCATGAATGCTGCCCGAGATGAGCCAGAAAGAATAAAGGTTAAAGGAGTAGCGAGACATATTCATCAAGTCGCAGAAACTAGGAAATACTTGTCAAGCATAAAATTACAACATTTAGCCAAGTTTGAAGGTTGGGAGACACCTGTAAGATATTGACATGCGTACATTGTTTATCTTTTCCAGTGACCGTTTTTCACCGGCCAACTGATCTTACAAAGTCATCGCTTGGCGCAAGATGTGCCTACATGCATCACAACTTTCCTGAATGTTGTTCCTGATTCTATAGTGAAAGAAGTTTTGTTTATTCACAATGATTGTGCGATGCAAACAGCGGAATACATTCTCACACATATCCGAGCACCAGCGATTACACTGGGATGTACGATGATTCATGCATATATATCCAATGCACTTGACCGCGAGATCAGATTTTGATGACTCACGACT